>NC_060148.1:25389339-25689339 GCF_021461385.2 Schistocerca piceifrons | reverse complement strand
TCTAATCTCTCTAATTTTACATTCGCAATCTCCTCGGGAGGTATAAGTAGGGGGAAGCAATATATTCAATACCCCATCCAGAAACGCACCCTCTCGAAACGTGGATAGCAAGCTACACCGCGATGCAGAGCGCCTCTCTTGCAGAGTCTGCCACTCGAGTTTGCTAAACATCTCCGTAACGCTATCAAGATTACCAAATAACCCTGTCACGAAATGCGCCGCTCTTCTTTGGATCTTCTCTATCTCCTCTGTCAACCCGACCTGGTACGGATCCCACACTGATACTCAAGTATAGGTTGAACGAGTGTTTTGTAAGCCACCTGGAGGTTAGGGCTTAATGTCTCTTTGTCGGCCAGGTTATTGATTCACCCTCACAATACCTACACACTTTTCCATAACGTGAATTATCAAAAGAAGAGGGAGGTTGCTTTATCACTTTCAGTCCTGATGTATCATATACACTGAAGCGCCAAAGAAAATGGTGTAGGCATGCATGGATATGTAAACAGGCAGAATACGCTGATGCGGTCGGGAACGCCTATATAAGACAACATGGGTTGTAAGAGGTGTGCGCTGCCTGCGATATGCAAGGTATAAGAGAATGGCTGACCAGAGAGCAGTGTTGACTGAGTACGAACTGTGTAGCTGCAGCAGTTAGTTGTTGCTAGTCGCTAGTCTGCGGTTGTCTGCAGTCTGCTCTGGTCAGGAGTCTGGAGCCTGAGTATTATTGTATAAGGTAAAAAGCAGCGCATATCTAGTAATGTATCTGAACTGTAATCCAAATGTCCTAATAATAATTTTTGTAATATAAAGTAATTTTTTTTTACAAGCATTCATTTCAATTTAAAGAATTCACTAATTCCTCCAATCCATGATTACTCCGATTGTTGCAAAAGAAAAATCAGTTTGCTTCCTTTCATAAATCACAAATGTATAGCCCAGCATTGCACAGAGCTGTGCCGATAAATTTTTAGGTAAGAGCAGATATATTCGCCGTTTTTATTGAGGTAAGAATTTTTGCTTTTTTTATTCAGAATGATCTTACAGGGCCATGACGCAGCACTGCTGTCGTCCAAAAATTTACCAGGTTACTGAATTTTTTTTTTTTATTATTACGAGGCTTAGGAATTTTTCTGTTTCGAGCTTACATTAAATGAGAAAATAATTTTGTGGGTACATTAAATGTGAATGCGTTTCTGTACGGAGATTATAAATGGGAACCAATTTTGTTCTGAGGTTAGAATCACATTCATTATTCATATTTAATTTATTTAATAATTTCGTGTGGGGAGGTTACAGGGTCTGGCGCAGTTGTCAGATCGGTTACTGCTTCTACAATAGCAGGTTATCAAGATTTAAATGAGTTTGAACCTGGTGTTACAGTCGGCGCTCAAGCGACGGGATACAGCATCTCCGAGAAGTGGGGATTTTCCCGTACTACCAGTTCACGACTGTACCGTGAATATCAGGAATCCGGTAAAACATCAAATCTCCGACATCACTGCGGCCGGAAAAACTCCCGCAAGAAAGCGACCAACGACGGCTGAAGAGAATCGTTCAACGTGACAGAAGTGCAACCCTTCCGCAAATTGCTGCAGATTTCAATACCGAGCCATCAACAAGTGTCAGCGTGCACACCATATAACGAAACATCATCGACTTGGGCTATCTAAGCCGTAGGCCCAATCGTTTACCCTTAATGAGTGCACGACACATTGAACTGTTGATGAATGGCAACATGTTGCCTGGTCGGAAGAGTCTCGTTTCAAATTGTATCGAGCGGATGGACTTGTACGGCTGTAGAGACAATCTCATGAATCCATGGATCCTGTATGTCAGCAGGGGACTGTTCACGCTGGTGAAGGTTCCATAATGGTTTGCTGCGTGTGCAGTTTGAGTGATATAGGAACCCTGATACGTCTAGATACGACTCTGACAGGTGACACGTACATAAGCATCTTATCTGATCATTGGACTTCTATGGCTATAGAGACAATCTCATGAACCCATGGATCCTGCATGTCAGCAGGGGACTGTTCAAGCTGGTGAAGGTTCCATAATGGTGTGCTGCGTGTGCAGTTTGAGTGCTATAGGAACCCTGATACATCTAGATACGACTCTGACAGGTGACACGTACATAAGCATCTTATCTGATCATTGGACTTCTACGGCTATAGAGACAATCTCATGAATCCATGGATCCTGCATGTCAGCAGGGGACTGTTCAAGCTGGTGAAGGTTCCATAATGGTGTACTGCGTGTGCAGTTTGAGTGCTATAGGAACCCTGATACGTCTAGATACGACTCTGACAGGTGACACGTACATAAGCATCTTATCTGATCATTGGACTTCTACGGCTATAGAGACAATCTCATGAATCCATGGATCCTGCATGTCAGCAGGGGACTGTTCAAGCTGGTGAAGGTTCCATAATGGTGTGCTGCGTGTGCAGTTTGAGTGCTATAGGAACCCTGATACGTCTAGATACGACTCTGACAGGTGACACGTACATAAGCATCTTATCTGATCATTGGACTTCTATGGCTATAGAGACAATCTCATGAACCCATGGATCCTGCATGTCAGCAGGGGACTGTTCAAGCTGGTGAAGGTTCCATAATGGTGTGCTGTGTGTGCAGTTTGAGTGCTATAGGAACCCTGATACATCTAGATACGACTCTGACGGGTGACACGTACATAAGCATATTATCTGATCATTGGACTTCTACGGCTATAGAGACAATCTCATGAATCCATGGATCCTGCATGTCAGCAGGGGACTGTTCAAGCTGGTGAAGGTTCCATAATGGTGTACTGCGTGTGCAGTTTGAGTGCTATAGGAACCCTGATACGTCTAGATACGACTCTGACAGGTGACACGTACATAAGCATCTTATCTGATCATTGGACTTCTACGGCTATAGAGACAATCTCATGAATCCATGGATCCTGCATGTCAGCAGGGGACTGTTCAAGCTGGTGAAGGTTCCATAATGGTGTGCTGCGTGTGCAGTTTGAGTGCTATAGGAACCCTGATACATCTAGATACGACTCTGACGGGTGACACGTACATAAGCATATTATCTGATCATTGGACTTCTTCGGCTATAGAGACAATCTCATGAATCCATGGATCCTGCATGTCAGCAGGGGACTGTTCAAGCTGGTGAAGGTTCCATAATGGTGTACTGCGTGTGCAGTTTGAGTGCTATAGGAACCCTGATACGTCTAGATACGACTCTGACAGGTGACACGTACATAAGCATCTTATCTGATCATTGGACTTCTATGGCTATAGAGACAATCTCATGAACCCATGGATCCTGCATGTCAGCAGGGGACTGTTCAAGCTGGTGAAGGTTCCATAATGGTGTGCTGTGTGTGCAGTTTGAGTGCTATAGGAACCCTGATACATCTAGATACGACTCTGACGGGTGACACGTACATAAGCATATTATCTGATCATTGGACTTCTACGGCTATAGAGACAATCTCATGAATCCATGGATCCTGCATGTCAGCAGGGGACTGTTCAAGCTGGTGAAGGTTCCATAATGGTGTGCTGCGTGTGCAGTTTGAGTGCTATAGGAACCCTGATACATCTAGATACGACTCTGACAGGTGACACGTACATAAGCATCTTATCTGATCATTGGACTTCTATGGCTATAGAGACAATCTCATGAACCCATGGATCCTGCATGTCAGCAGGGGACTGTTCAAGCTGGTGAAGGTTCCATAATGGTGTGCTGCGTGTGCAGTTTGAGTGCTATAGGAACCCTGATACATCTAGATACGACTCTGACAGGTGACACGTACATAAGCATCTTATCTGATCATTGGACTTCTACGGCTATAGAGACAATCTCATGAATCCATGGATCCTGCATGTCAGCAGGGGACTGTTCAAGCTGGTGAAGGTTCCATAATGGTGTACTGCGTGTGCAGTTTGAGTGCTATAGGAACCCTGATACGTCTAGATACGACTCTGACAGGTGACACGTACATAAGCATCTTATCTGATCATTGGACTTCTACGGCTATAGAGACAATCTCATGAATCCATGGATCCTGCATGTCAGCAGGGGACTGTTCAAGCTGGTGAAGGTTCCATAATGGTGTGCTGCGTGTGCAGTTTGAGTGCTATAGGAACCCTGATACGTCTAGATACGACTCTGACAGGTGACACGTACATAAGCATCTTATCTGATCATTGGACTTCTATGGCTATAGAGACAATCTCATGAACCCATGGATCCTGCATGTCAGCAGGGGACTGTTCAAGCTGGTGAAGGTTCCATAATGGTGTGCTGTGTGTGCAGTTTGAGTGCTATAGGAACCCTGATACATCTAGATACGACTCTGACGGGTGACACGTACATAAGCATATTATCTGATCATTGGACTTCTACGGCTATAGAGACAATCTCATGAATCCATGGATCCTGCATGTCAGCAGGGGACTGTTCAAGCTGGTGAAGGTTCCATAATGGTGTACTGCGTGTGCAGTTTGAGTGCTATAGGAACCCTGATACGTCTAGATACGACTCTGACAGGTGACACGTACATAAGCATCTTATCTGATCATTGGACTTCTACGGCTATAGAGACAATCTCATGAATCCATGGATCCTGCATGTCAGCAGGGGACTGTTCAAGCTGGTGAAGGTTCCATAATGGTGTGCTGCGTGTGCAGTTTGAGTGCTATAGGAACCCTGATACGTCTAGATACGACTCTGACAGGTGACACGTACATAAGCATCTTATCTGATCATTGGACTTCTATGGCTATAGAGACAATCTCATGAACCCATGGATCCTGCATGTCAGCAGGGGACTGTTCAAGCTGGTGAAGGTTCCATAATGGTGTACTGCGTGTGCAGTTTGAGTGCTATAGGAACCCTGATACATCTAGATATGACTCTGACAGGTGACACGTACATAAGCATCTTATCTGATCATTGGACTTCTACGGCTATAGAGACAATCTCATGAATCCATGGATCCTGCATGTCAGCAGGGGACTGTTCAAGCTGGTGAAGGTTCCATAATGGTGTACTGCGTGTGCAGTTTGAGTGCTATAGGAACCCTGATACGTCTAGATACGACTCTGACAGGTGACACGTACATAAGCATCTTATCTGATCATTGGACTTCTATGGCTATAGAGACAATCTCATGAACCCATGGATCCTGCATGTCAGCAGGGGACTGTTCAAGCTGGTGAAGGTTCCATAATGGTGTGCTGTGTGTGCAGTTTGAGTGCTATAGGAACCCTGATACATCTAGATACGACTCTGACGGGTGACACGTACATAAGCATATTATCTGATCATTGGACTTCTTCGGCTATAGAGACAATCTCATGAATCCATGGATCCTGCATGTCAGCAGGGGACTGTTCAAGCTGGTGAAGGTTCCATAATGGTGTACTGCGTGTGCAGTTTGAGTGCTATAGGAACCCTGATACGTCTAGATACGACTCTGACAGGTGACACGTACATAAGCATCTTATCTGATCATTGGACTTCTATGGCTATAGAGACAATCTCATGAACCCATGGATCCTGCATGTCAGCAGGGGACTGTTCAAGCTGGTGAAGGTTCCATAATGGTGTGCTGTGTGTGCAGTTTGAGTGCTATAGGAACCCTGATACATCTAGATACGACTCTGACGGGTGACACGTACATAAGCATATTATCTGATCATTGGACTTCTACGGCTATAGAGACAATCTCATGAATCCATGGATCCTGCATGTCAGCAGGGGACTGTTCAAGCTGGTGAAGGTTCCATAATGGTGTACTGCGTGTGCAGTTTGAGTGCTATAGGAACCCTGATACGTCTAGATACGACTCTGACAGGTGACACGTACATAAGCATCTTATCTGATCATTGGACTTCTATGGCTATAGAGACAATCTCATGAACCCATGGATCCTGCATGTCAGCAGGGGACTGTTCAAGCTGGTGAAGGTTCCATAATGGTGTGCTGCGTGTGCAGTTGGAGTGATATGGGGCCCCTGATACGTCTAGATACGACTCTGACAGGTGACACGTAGGTAAGCATCTTATCTGATCACTTGCATCAATTCATGTCCATTGTACATCCAGACGGACTTCGGCAATTCCAACAGGACAACGCGACACCCCACACGTCCAGAATTGCTACAGAGTGGCTCCAGTAACACTCTTCTGAGTTTAAACATTTCCGCTGGCCACCAAACTCCCCAGGAATGATCTCTATTGAGCATCTATGGGATGCCTTGGAACGTGCTGTTCAGAAGAGATCTCCACCCCCTCGTACTCTTACGGATTAATAGGCAGCAGTGCAGGATTCATGGTGTCAGCTCCCTCCAGCACTACTTCAGACATTAGTCGAGTTCGTCCCACGTCGTGTTGCGGCACTTCTGCATCCTCGCAGGGGCCCTATACAATATTAGGCAGGTGGACCAGTTTCTTTGGCTCTTCAGTATATGATACCTCCAGGTTTTATTTTTTCAGCCGTTTACGCAGCTGCACTTTTCCTGCCCTGTGGTATCGTGTACTGCAGACATCATGCTTGAGATAGCTCACCTCTTCGTCCTTCTGCCGAGTAGGATGAGTTGAAGGCACTGACTGGCAATTTCTGATTCCGCAACTGCGCAGCATGTCTTGCCAAAGTACAGGTAAAGACACATCTTTTTCTAATTATATGTGTTTTCACATGGCTTACTGTCGTATTACAACTATAGAGGTATCCCTCACTTAATAGCGAACTATAACTTAACGTTATAAAGAATTTATAAGCTTCAAACTTTTGGGTATCACGTATGACCCCTAGCAGACTTCGTGTACGTCAGCTGAAGTGCGATTATATTATATTCTACACTACTGGCCATTAAAATTGCTACCCCACGAAGATGACGTGCTACAGACGCGAAATTTAACCGACAGGAAGAAAGAAGATGCTGTGATATGCAAATTATTAGCTTTTCAGAGCATTCACGCAAAGGTTGGCACCGATGGCGACACCTACCACGTGCTGACATGATGAAAGTTTCCAACCGATTTCTCATACACAAACAGCAGTTGACCGGCGTTGCCTGGTGAAACGTTGTTGTGATGCCTCGTGTAAGGAGGAGAAATGCGTACCATCACGTTTCCGACTTTGATAAAGGTCGGATTGTAGCCTATCGCAATTGCGGTTTATCGTATCGCGACATTGCTGCTCGCGTTGATCGAGATCCAATGACTGTTAGCAGAATATGGAATCGGTGGGTTCAGGAGGGTAATACGGTTCGCCGTGCTGGATCCCAACGGCCTCTTATCACTAGCAGTCGAGACGACAGACATCTTATCCGCACGGCTGTAACGGATCGTGCAGCCACGTCTCGATCCCCGAGTCAACAGATGGGGACGTTTGCAAGACAACAGTCATCTGCACGAACAGTTCGACGACGTTTGCAGCAGCACGGACTATCAGCTCGGAGCCGTGGCTGCGGTTACCCTGGACGCTGCATCACAGACAGGAGCGCCTGCGATGGTGTACTCGACGACGAACCTGGGTGCACGAATGGCAAAACGTCATTTTTTCGGATAAATCCAGGTTCTGTTTACAGCATCACGATGGTCGCATCCGTGTTTGGCGACATCGCGGTGAACGCAGATTAGAAGCGTGTATTCGTCATCGCCATACTGGCGTATCACCCGGCGTGATGGCATGGGGTGCCATTGGTTACACGTCTCGGTCACCTCTTGTTCGCATTGACGGCACTTTGAACAGTGGACGTTACATTTCAGATGTGTTACGACCCGTGGCTCTACCCTTCATTCGATCCCTGCGAAACCCTACATTTCAGCAGGATAATGCACGACCGCATGTTGCAGGTCCTGTACGGGCGTTTCTGGATACAGAAAATGTTCGACTGCTGCCCTGGCCAGCACATTCTCCAGAGCTCTCACCAATTGAAACGTCTGGTCAATGGAGGCCGAGCAACTGGCTCGTCACAATACGCCAGTCACTACTCCTGATGAACTGTGGTATCGTGTTGAAGCTGCATGGGCAGCTGTACCTGTACACGCCACCCGAGCTCTGTTTGACTCAATGCCCAGGCGTATCAAGGCCGTTATTACGGCCAGAGGTGGTTGTTCTGGGTACTGATTTCTCAAAATCTATGCACCAAAATTGCGTGAAAATGTAATAACATGTCAGTTCTAGTATAATATATTTGTCCAATGAGTACCCGTTTATCATCTGCGTTTCTTCTTGGTGTAGCAATTTTAATGGCCGGTAGTGTAATTTGAAACCTTTCCTAAACCTTTTTTTTCGGTTATATGGTTAACCCCAAATATTTAACATGTTAACTCATTTGTAAAGTAATTTGAAATTCGTAGCTGTTTCATGTACCGGAGTTGGATTTTTTTAAAGAATCGGGAGTTTACTGGTTACTACCAGGTGGTTATAATAAAAGTGCAGTTACTCACGGGGATGCCGTGTGAGCTATACTTATCGTGTGGCAGCGAAACTGGGTAAACATGCTAATGTCTTAATGTGGAACCGATTTAAGCTTGAAAAAAATTAGTTCCAATTCTGGCCACCAGGCTGAAATCTAGCGCTGTGAATGCAAGATTGACATACAGAAATTTTTATATGAAAAACAGTCTCGATCACAATTTATTTATTATGACGACCGGTTTCGACCACTACTGTGGCCATCTTCAGACCAATGAGTAAGAACCTCCTTTTGCTGTAGAGTAGTGATTCTCCAGCAGACGGAGGTCCTTACTCATTGGTCTGAAGATGACCACAGTAGTGGTCGAAACCGGTCGTCATAATAAATAAATTGTGATCGAGACTGTTTTTAATAGTAAAAATTTGTAACACATTGATCACTGTCACTCCCAGAATGTATTCAAAAGTAACATACAGAATTGTTTCCATACCTAATAGTTTAGAGAAGAGACACAGGCAGAAACGGTCAAACAAGTGAGAAAGGCATAATATTGTTTTATTATTAACCATCTAGTATGAAAACTGTAGTTACCACACAGATGCGCTCTTCCAAAGCAGGAATCACATGCTGTACAGGGAGGCCTCCATAACGTGTAGACATCACACCTGACAGGTTGTCTGGGAGTGTTCTTTTAAAAGAAGAATGGAGTGGGAATTAAGGTGCTTGTGAATCCACACCACACAATCACATATGGGGAGCGCAACGGCTCTTCGTGCACAATACGTGGTTCAACAGTACCCACATGTGCCGGTTCTGTTTATTCACTGCAACCTGTAGTTTAAAATGAGCCTCGTCACTCCATTGAGTATTGCCCAGTCACATGTCACCAACTTCGGTCCCTGCTAAAAACTGAAGAGCAAGTTCAGAACGTTGCTGTGGATCGTGAGGTTCCAGTTGCTACAAGACCGCACAACTTTGACCATGGGATGGACAATTCTCGTGGCACTCCACGAGCACTGGCGCTAACATAGTCAATAACTTCCACTGGGATAGGACACCTCCTCCTCCAAATGCCACACCGTACTCACCACGTGTCTGCGAGTTTCATTATCGTTTTCTTTAAACCGTTTGATGAGATCTGGCCTTCCTCAGACTTTTCAGTCGGTGATACTCTCTCAGTGCAGCTCTGTAATTGCTGCAGTTCAAATAAAGCGGTTTCACTAACAACGCACGATCTCTCTTCTCGATAGCCACACTGTTTACTACGCTAAGGTCATCCGAAGACCAGTATCAGTTGCAAAGCGATTTAGAAAAGATTGCTGTATGGTGTGGCAGGTGGCAGTTGACGCTAAATAACGAAAAGTGTGAGGTGATCCACACGAGTTCCAAAAGAAATCCGTCGGAATTCGATTACTCGACAAATAGTACAATTCTCAAGGCTGTCAATTCAACTAAGTACCTGGATGTTAAAATTACGAACAACTTCAGTCGGAAAGACCACATAGATAATATTGTGGGGAAGGCGAGCCAAAGGTTGCCTTTCATTGGCAGGACACTTGGAAGATGCAACCAGTTCATTAAAGAGACAGCTTACACTACACTCGTTTGTCCTCCGTTAGAATATTGCTGCGCGATGTGGGATCCTTACCAGGTGGGATTGACGGAGGACATCGAAAGGGTGCGAGAAAGGGCAGCTCGTTTTGTATTATCACGTAATAGGGGAGAGAGTGTGGCAGATATGATGCGTGAGTTGGGATGAAAGTCATTAAAGCAAAGAAGTTTTTCGTCGCGGCGAGATCTATTTAGGAAATTTCAGTCACCAACTTTCTCTTCCGAATGCAAAAATATATTGTTGAGCCCAACCTACATAGGTAGGGATGATCATCAAAATAAAATAAAAGAGAGGTCAGAGCTCGAACAGAAAGGTTTAGGTGTTCGTTTTTCCCGCGCACTGTTCGGGAGTGTAATGGTAGAGAGATAGTATGATTGTGGTTCGATGAACCCTCTGCCAAGCACTTAAATGTGAGTTGGAGAGTAATTATGTAGATGTAGATGTAGACATTATGGCTTCTCAAATAACAGCGTGGACCGTCATACGAACAGTGTACAGCGGCAGATTTGCATGTGGTGGCCACAACTGGGAGCAGTTTCTGCCAGATTGGCCATAACTGAAACAAATTTTTTTTTCAGCGTAAATCGGTTTCGCATTAATGCATTAGCATGTCTACCAAGTTTTGCTGCCATACGATAATTACAGCCCACACTGGACCTCCACGTAGCTGCATTTTAGATGTAACCACCCTCTGCATAAACCACAATGCTATGCCATTGTGTATTGAACTGGGGACCTAGAAACGATGGAGAGGCTTGGTCCCGCCGTAGCCCTCAGTGGTTCACAACCCCACAACAGGCCACAGCAGTCCACCCAACCCACCGCCGCCATACTCTGAACGCAGAGTTATTGTGTGGTTCGGCCTCCAGTGGACCCTCCCCCCCCCCCCCCCCTTTCACCCAGAAACGTCTCATACCAGATCAGTGCAACCCCAAATGCCTACGTAGTAGAGGAATGATGGTGTACACATACGTGGAGACAGTGTTTGTGCAGAAACTGCCGACACAGTGTAACTGAGGTGGGACAAGGGAACCGGCCCGCATTCGCCGAGGCAGATGGAAAACCGCCTGAAAACCATCCACAGGCTGGCCGGCACACCGGACCTCGACACTAACCCGCCGGGCGGATTCGTGCCGGGGACCGGCACGCCTTCCCGCTCGGGAAGCAGCGTGTTAGACCGCGGGGCTAGCCGGGCGGGATATTCTATGCCGTTGGTCGCTCCCTCTTCCCTCATTTCCAAAGATGCTGCTTGGGTGCTGACGCTTACGATTGTTAAACGGCTCTGAGCACTATGGGACTTAACTTCTGAGGTCATTAGTCCCCTAGAACTTAGAACTACTTAAACCTAACTAAGCCAGGATTCGAACCTGCGGCCGTAGCGGTTGCGCGGTTACAGACTGTAGTGCCTAGAACCGCTCTGCCACCCCAGCCGGCTTGCGATTGTTAACCTCTAGTTGTTACGTAATGGAACAACAGACAGATTTAAACAACCCACTGGCCAGTACATTGTTTTCTCGTTCAGTCGTTTTTTTTTCTGTTGAATAAAACAACCGTATGAAACTAGTCTGTGTCAACATCAGCTATATGAATGTTTTTCACTCATTCTGCCAGTTTCATTGGTTTCATTTCATGTGAGATAACTGGCTGAGATGAATCTCTGACAGTTACGTCAATCGCCAGGTTTGAATGATTTCATCTACATATTTTTTTAGCCTTCTCAATTATACGTGAACTGTAAATAGGGCTGACAACGTTCTTAGAGACAAATAATGTAATTTATTTCAAAGATACGTGAGTAAAACGTAGACAGTCCGCAGCTCGTGGTCGTGCGGTAGCGTTCTCGCTTCCCACGCCCGGGTTCGATTCCCGGCGGGGTCAGGGATTTTCTCTGCCTCGTGATGACTGGGTGTTGTGTGCTGTCCTTAGGTTAGTTAGGTTTAAGTAGTTCTAACTTCTAGGGGACTGATGACCATAGATGTTAAGTCCCATACTGCTCACAAGGGAACCTCCCCATCGCACCCCCCTCAGATTTAGTTATAAGTTGGCACAGTGGATAGGCCTTGAAAAACTGAACACAGATCAATCGTGAAAACAGGAAGAAGTTGTGTGGATCTATGAAAAAAATAAGCAAAATATACAAACTGAGTAGTCATGCGAAACATATGCAACATCAAGGAGCGTGTGAGCTCAGGAGCGTCGTGGTCCCGACGTTAGCGTGAGGAGCTGCAGAACGAGAGGTCCTTGGTTCAAGTCTTTTCCTCGACTGAAAAGTTTACTTTCTTTATTTTCGCAAAGTTATGATCTGTCCGTTCGTTCACTGACGTCTCTGTTCACTGTAATAAGTTTAGTGTCTGTGTTTTGCGACCGCACCGCAAAACCGTGCGATTAGTAGACGAAAGGACGTGCCTCTCCAATGGGAACCGAAAACATTTGATCACAAGGTCATAGGTCAACCGATTCCTCCACAGGAAAACACGTCTGATATATTCTATACGACACTGGTGACGGCATGTGCGTCACATGACAGGAATATGTTGTCGACCCACCTAACTTGTACACTTGGCGAATGGGTAAAAAGATTCTTCTACCTTGCCCGATTTAGGTTTTCTTGTGGATGTGACGATTACTCCCAAAAAAGTGATGAAAACATAAGTTTGTGACATAAACTGCAACAAATGAATGCAACAGTTTCACAGTCACACAGTTTTCTCTGTGCTCTGTCAAAACATATGTTTTTAAGGTTCTCAATTTTTTCCGTGTGTTGACCGTCAAATCCTGCATATGTCCAAACAAATCTGAACATGTCTTGGAATTTTGGACAGCGAAGCTGATTATGCGTGGGAGCCCCAACTTGGATAATTATCTGAAAATAAAAAATTAAACTTTTCACTCGAGGGAAGACTTGAACCAAGGACCTCTCGTTCCGCAGCTGCTCACGCTAACCACGGGACCACGGCGCTCCTGAGCTCACACGCTCCTTGATGTTGCATATGTTTCGCATGACAACTCTGTTTGTATATTTTGCTTATTTTTTTCATAGTTCCACACAACTTCTTCCTGTTTTCTCGATTGATCTGTGTTCAGTTTTTCAACGCCTATCCACTGTGCCAACTTATAAATAAATCTGAGGGTGGTGTGGTGGGGAGGTTCCTTGTCAGACCCATTTGAACTAGCCAAAAAGTAGACTCTATTTCCAAAAAATGATTTTCAAAATTTATGTTTTATTTTACTTAAATACAAATTTTTCATACTAGTGACATTGAATATCGGTTTCATTCTAGGTTTTGAAAGTATAATAACTCATGGCACATTACAAATTTATGTTTAAATAAGCGAACAATTATTTTTTTAATTTAAATTCATTGATTGCTATCGTGTCAGTTTCCCTTATGCTGTTCATGGAAATGTGAATTAAATTTTAGAACGTTGCTTCCTACTAACTCATTTTGTAATATGCATTCATCCTGCGGAACTTCTTTAAAAAGAAAAAGAAAGAAGAAAAAAAAGCACTGAATTAATGTTCACACATCTTAATGTTACCACCAAACTCTCGTCAGGAGATAAACTAGCTCTCTAATTAGTATTTTGTTTTTGTATTTTTTTCTGGAATAGCCACAAGTAAGATATCGAACGATTTTACAGTCTGATAGAATTACATTTTCCTGTACACATATGTTTCAGTTTTACCTTCAATAAGGATAGAAGCTGAAGTAATGAATTAAAATTTTTGGTACAGTTGGGACTTGACCCCGGATCTCCTGAGTGGTAAGCAAATGTGCCAGCCATTTTTATTTTATTTTTTTTTTTTTGCTCGTTATTGATCGTTGTGTTTGGTCGTTGCGGACGTCGCAAGACATCCTGCTCTAGTTCGGTGGTTCATTCTTCCACTCAGTTTTTTTATTACAGAGACCAACCGGCTCTCAGACCGCACACGCTGAGCTACCGTGCCATTGCCTCACTGTAACACTGCAGCTACCACGACTGCACGGCCTGCACTAGTCCAACGCCCGCCCCAACACAAATTTCAGTTCCTACTTCTTAAATCGTCATTATTGCCAGGGCTCTCCTACAGTGGAACAGCACCCGAGCTTTACGTAATGGTGAAATCCTGGCTGTACATAAGGCTTCAACCAGGGTGTTAGGCAGGGCGCTGGACTAAAAATCGTGCAGGTATGCTATGGCGGTGTATTGGTTAGCCCACCCGCCAAATAAGCAAGACGCATGGGTACACGTCCAGGCCCTAGCATAAATTTTAATTCATTGCTTCAGCTTCTATCTTTATCAAAGATTTTACAGTCATTCGTAAATAACCAAAACATTTGTCTTGAAATTCCGAAGTTGTTTACACAGCTTATTGCGATCACGACGTTCAGTCCTGTCACGATGCCTTGTAGACAGCAAAATGGTAGTTTCTGCAACAGTTCGTATTTCAAAGAAACATTTTTTTGCCAGAAGCATTTTCTGACTTCGTATTGGAAGAGACTTTTCCATAGCGCAAGCGAGCGGCTGCCATCGATGCTACAATGTTGAGACCACGCATCCAAGCGCTCAACACCAGCTGAGCCAAACGCTACCCACACACCTAGGCAGTTGTGTCCCGTGAGGCCGAAGCTTTGCGGGACCTCGCGACTCGAGCATTAGACTGGCCCGCTCATGGAGGTAAGAATAGAGGGAGACGCCGTGGAGTCACAGCTGCGAAGCTATGTGAAGCCGAGGGTAGCCATCTCAATCCGACCAAAACATTGCTGCTGTAAGCTTGTGTGCATAGGCTTGTCGCTCGCTTTTGGAAGGATTTTGCGCTTTTATGGTGACTTGTGTGCTGTTCGGATGTACGAATCGTTCTGATTGTGATGCGAAATCGAAGGGAATAACATTTCATGTGTAAGTTGTCTCGTTCAATGTGATTTTACAACTTCATTGTGAACGAACGTGTACTACATCTCTACTTGTGTATTTTTCTCTTTTATGATTTTAGATTTCCTAAAAATGAAAGTCGGAAAGCTCTGTGGGAGAATGCCGTGAGGAGGAAGAATTGGCATGCGTCTAAATGGAGCACTATATGTTCTCAGCATTTCCGAGAAGAGGACATAGACCGAACTTACCTTTCAACAGTAAGGCTCCGAGAAAATGCTGTACCATCAGTTTTCCCTACACACCCAAAACATTTGCAAAAGGTATGTTAATTCAAAGAATTAAATTCTTAGTTTTCAAGTTCACGTTTCAGTATAATACATACGTATCGTCGATAATCGAAGTGTTGAGTAACTCACTTTGTCTCCATCATGTACCAAATTAAAAGCTAACACTACATTAACTGGCGTAAAGTATAGGCCCAAACAGGACACTGTGTAGATTTGCCATTCTATGTACCGTATTTCAGTAAATATTGGTGGTAATGAACAGTGTTTCCCAGTAGTGTAACGTAACTCAAATGTCCCAGTACGTATTACAAACAAGATGTATTTATGGGGCTTAAGAGGGAGGGTATAGCTAACTTAGTTTTCAGTTTCTATTATTTAGTTTGTCATACACGTTTATTACTGAATTAACAAAATTGTATCGTTTACATTGAAGGCTAGCTATTTGTAATATTACATTAAAACCTATTTTTAATCAGAAGAAACGCGGAATTTCGCCTTTACGAGACTTTATTTTAAACAAAAACTTTGAAACAAACAATCTGATGACGTTACATGCGTATATGGTGCAATTAGCGACTGTAATACACGCAGCGCTATAGCACACTGGCAATGTTTTGGTCAGAGTGTCATGGCAGCGAGCCACGCCCCCATGGCTTCAAAACGTAGTACGGCTGGGATACGTAGCGCCATCTCCCCTTATTCTTACCTCCATGGGCCCGCTGCTAGTCCTGACCTCGGTCCTGTTGAGGATTTATGGGACATGCTGGACAGACAACTTTTGCACACGTTCTGTACCAGGCATGCAGAGGTCCTTACTGAGGAGTGGGAAAATATTCCAGTAGAAAATGTTCGCAGGCTTGTCATGAGCATGCCTCATAGATGTAAGGCAGTAACACGGACGCTTAGATGGCCTACTGGTTACTGAAATACACGGTGTTACAAAAAGATACGGCCATACTTTCAGGAAACATTACGCACACACAAATAAAGAAAACATGTTATGTGGACATGTGTCCGGAAACGCTTACTTTCCATGTTACAGCTCATTTTAGTTTCGTCAGTATGTACTGTACTTCCTCGATTCACCACCAGTTGGCCCAATTGAAGGAAGGTAATGTTGACTCCGGAGCTTGTGTTGACATGCGACTCATTGCTCTACAGTACTAGCATCAAGCACATCAGTACGTAGCATCAACAGGTTAGTGTTCATCACGAACATGGTTTTGCAGTCAGTGCAATGTTTACAAATGCGGAGTTGGCAGATGCCCATTTGATGTACCGATTAGCACGGGGCAATAGCCGTGACGCGGTACGTTTGTATAGAGACAGATTTCCAGAACGAAGGTGTCCCGACAGGAAGACGTTCGAAGCAATTGATCGGCGTCTTAGGGAGCACGAGGACACCTGCAACGGACGAGGCAATTCTTCGTGCAGTTGACGATAACCCTAATGTCAGCGTCAGAGAAGTTGCTGCTGTACAAGGTAACGTTGACCACGTCACTGTATGGAGAGTGCTACGGGAGAACCAGTTCTTTCCGTACCGCGTACAGCGTGTGCAGGCACCATCGGCAACTGATTGGCCTCCACTGGTACACTTCTGCGAATGGTTCATCCAACACTGCGTCAATCCTCATTTCAGTGCAAATGTTCTCACAATCAACATGTGTGGGCTGACGAGAATCCGCACGCAATTGCACAATCACGTCATCCACACAGATTTTCTGTGAACGTTTGGGCAGGCATTGTTGGTGATGTCTCGATTGGTCCCCATGTTCTTCCACCTACGCTCAATGGAGCACGTTATCACGATTTCATACGGGATACTCTACCTGTGCTGCTAGGACATGTGCCTTTACAAGCACGACACAACATGTGGTTCGTGCACGATGGAGCTCCTGCACATTTCAGTCCAAGTGTTCGTACGCTTCTCAACAACAGATTCGGTGGCCGATGGATTGGTAGAGGCGGACCAATTCCGTGGCCTCCACGCTCTCCTGACCTCAACCCTCTTGACTTTCATTTATGGGGGCATTTGAAAGCTCTTGTCTACGCAACCCCGGTACCAAATGTAGAGACTCTTCGTGCTCGTATTGTGGATGGCTGTGATACAATACGCCATTCTCCAGGGCTACATCAGCGTATCAGGGATTCCATGCGACGGAGGGTGGATGCACGTATCCTCGCTAACGGAGGACATTTTGAACATTTCCTGTAACAAAGTGTTTGAAATCACGCTGGTACGTTCCGTTGCTGTGTGTTTCCATTCCATGGTTAATGTGATTTGAAGAGAAGTAATAAAATAAGCACTAACATGGAAATTAAGCGTTTCCGGACACATGTCCACATAACATGTTTTCTTTATTTGTGTGTGAGGAACGTTTCCTGAAAGTTTGGCCGTACCTTTTTGTAACACCCTGTATATCTTTTGCTGCCCTATGTGATCTAAGTGAAGGGGTTGCACATTTTTTACAGCACTGTGCTGAATTTCTGGTCATGGCACCAACATGTGTGATGAGAAGAGAACACGATATCTACATGTCTCTAAAATAAGGGTTACATTTTCCAGAACAAAAGTCTGTTTCATTCGAAACATTCCTGACAAAACAGTGCAGGTACTTAACATATCGCCCCTTTAATTTTTGGGGTACTGGGCCTCAACAATTAAAAAAGAACCATTATACGATCGCTTTGCTGTCTGTATCTGTCTGTCTGATTCTTAAGAACCCCTTTCCTTTCGAATGGGTAGACATGTCAGGTTCAACTTTATGTTACATGTTTTCTTAGCGGTGTAAGAATTCTTCTAAGTGCCGGCCGGGGTGGCCGAGCGGTTCTAGGCGCTACAGTCTGGAACCGCGCGACCGCTACGGTCGCAGGTTCGAATCCTGCCTCGGGCATGGATGTGTGTGATGTCCTTAGGTTAGTTAAGTTTAAGTAGTTCTAAGTTCTAGGGGCTGATGACTCAGATGTTAAGTCCCATAGTGCTCAGAGCCATTTGAACCATTTGCTGTTGTTGTTGTTGTGGTCTTCAGTCCTGAGACTGGTTTGATGCAGCTCTCCATGCTACTCTATCCTGTGCAAGCTTCTTCATCTCCCAGTACCTACTGCAACCTACATCCTTCTGAATCTGCTTAGTGTATTCATCTCTTGGTCTCCCTCTACGATTTTTACCCTCCACGCTGCCCTCCAGTACCAAATTGGTGATCCCTTGATGCCTCAGAACATATCCTACCAACCGATCCCTTCTTCTTGTCAAGTTGTCCCACAAACTTCTCTTCTCCCCAATCCTATTCAATACCTCCTCATCAGTTATGTGATCTACCCATCTAATCTTCAGCATTCTTCTGTAGCACCACATTTCGAAAGCTTCTATTCTCTTCTTGTCCAAACTATTTATCGTCCATGTTTCACTTCCATACATGGCTACACTCCATGCGAATACTTTCAGAAATGACTTCCCGACACTTAAATCAATACTGGATGTTAACAAATTTCTCTTCTTCAGAAACGCTTTCCTTGCCATTGCCAGCCTACATTTTATATCCTCCCTACTTCGACCATCATCAGTTATTTTGCTCCCCAAATAGCAAAACTCCTTTACGACTTAAGGCGTCTCATTTCCTAATCTAATTCACTCGGCATCACCCGATTTAATTTGACTACATTCCATTATCCTCGTTTTGCTTTTGTTGATGTTCATATTATATCCTCCTTTCAAGACACTGTCCATTCCGTTCAACTGCTCTTCCAAGTCCTTTGCTGTCTCTGAGAGAATTACAATGTCATCGGCGAACCTCAAAGTTTTTATTTCTTCTCCATGAATTGTAATACCTACTCCGAATTTTTCTTTTGTTTCCTTTACTGCTTGCTCAATATACAGATTGAACAACATCGGGAAGAGGCTACAACCCTGTCTTACTCCCTCCCCAACCACTGCTTCCCTTTCATGTCCCTCGACTCTTATAGCTGCCATCTGGTTTCTGTACAAATTGTAAATAGCCTTTCGCTCCCTGTATTTTACCCCTGCCACCTTTAGAATTTGAAAGAGAGCATTCCAGTCAACATTGTCAAAAGCTTTCTCTAAGTCTACAAATGCTAGAAACGTAGGTTTGCCCTTCCTTAATCTTTGTTCTAAGATAAGTCGCAAGGTCAGTATTGCCTCTCCATTACGTCCCATAAATGTTCAGTGGCATTGCTATCGGGCAATGTGGGTGATCAAACCATTTGTTTGAAACGTCCAGAATATTATTCACATTAATCGCGAACAGTAGTTTGCCTGTACCATGCTGCACTGCCATCAATAAACATTCCATCGTTGTTTGGGAACATGAAGTCCATGAATGACTGCAAATGATCGGTTCAGTTGGCCCAGAGGACCGAGTCTATTCCATGTACACACAGCCCACACCATTATGGAGCCACTATCAGCCTGCACAGTGCCTTCTTGGCAATCTGGGTCCATGGTTCTGCGGCGTCTGTGCCACAGTCGAACCGTATCATCAGCTCTTACCAACTACAATCGGAGCTCATCTGACTAGGCCGCGGTTTTCCAGTCGCCTAGGGTCAATGATGGAAATAAAAGAAAGGTTCAGGAGTGGAATTAAAATACAAGGTGAAAGGATATCAATGATACGATTCGCTGATGACATTGCTATCCTGAGTGAAAGTGAAGAAGAATTAAATGATCTGCTGAACGGAATGAACAGTCTAATGAATACACAGTATGGTTTGAGAGTAAATCGGAGAAAGACGAACGTAATGAGAATTAGTAGAAATGAGAACAGAACGAAACTTAACATCAGGATTGATGGTCACGAAGTCAATGAAGTTAAGAAACTCTGCTAGCTAGGCAGTGAAATAACCAATGACGGACGGAGCAAGGAGGACATCAAAAGCAGACTCGCTATGGCAATAAAGGCATTTCTGGCCGAGAGAAGTCTACTACTATCAAATACCGGCCTTAATTTGAGGAAGAAATTTCTGAGGATGTACGTCTGGAGTACAGCATTGTATGGTAGTGAAACATGGACTGTGGGAAAACCGGAACAGAAGAGAATCGAAGCATTTGAGATGTGGTGCTACAGACGAATGTTGAAAATTAGGTGGACTGATAAGGTAAGGAATGAGGAGGTTCTACGCAGAATCGGAGAGGAAAGGAATATGTGGAAAACACTGATAAGGAGAAGGGACAGGATGATAGGACATCTGCTAAGACATGAGGGAATGACTTCCATGGTACTAGAGGGAGCTGAAGAGGGCAGAAACTGTAGAGGAAGACAGAGATTGGAAAACGTCAAGCAAATAATTGAGGGCGTAGGTTGCAAGTGCTACTCTGAGATGAAGAGGTTAGCACAGAATAGAATTCGCGGCGGGCCGCATCAAACCAGTCAGTAGACTGATGACCAAAAAAAAAAAAACAAAAAAAAAAAAAATAGGGTCCAAGGCAAGGGTCTGCAGGCGATGTCGTGCTGTCAGTAACGGCACTCCCGTCGGTCGTCTGCTGCCATAGCTCACTAACGCTAAATTTCGCTGCACGTGGTAGCCGTCCGGTCTAGGGCACCTCGCCATGCTTCACGCGGCTCTTTCCGTCGGAGGTTCTAGTCCTTCCCCGCGGGCATGGATGTTTGTGTGTTGTCCTTACCGTAAGTTAGTGTAACTTCAATGAAGTAGTGTGTAAGCCTAGGGACTGACGACCTCGGCAGTTTGCTCCCACAGAAACTTACTACAAATTTCCAATTTTTCCAAATTCCGCCGCACTGTCCAAACTGATATGTTCGTCATACGCCTGACATTGGTTCAAAAATTATTGAAATAGCTCTGAGCACTGTGGGACTTAACATCTGAGGTCGATAGTGCCCTAGAACTTAGAACTACTTAAACCTAACTAACCTAACGACATCACACACATCCATGCCTAAGGCACGATTCGAACCTGCGACCGTAGCGGTCGCGCGGTTCCAGACTGTAGCGCCTAGAGCCGCTCGGCTACACCGGCCGGCGTTTATGAGTTATTTCACGCAGTGTTGCCTGTCTGTTAGCACTGACAGCTGTATGGAAATGCTGTTGTCCTCGGTCATTAAGTGGAGGCCGTCGTCCACTGCGTCGTCCGTGGTGAGAGGTTATGCCTGAAATGTGGTACTCTCATCACACTATAGACAATGTGGCCCGCGGAATATTTAACTCCTAAATGATGTCCGAAATGGAATGTCCCATGCGTCTAGCTCCAACTATCATTTAGCGGTCAGAGTCTGTTAATTTATGTCGTGTGGCGACAACCATGTCGGACACCTTTACACATCAATCGCCTGAGTAGAAATGACACCTCCACCAGTTTGGTGTCCTTTTATACCTTTTGTACGGGATATTACCGCCATCTGCATACAGGGTGGTCCATTGATCGTGACCGGGCCAAATATCTCACGAAGTAAGCGTCAAACGAAAAAACTACAAACAATGTAACTCGTCTAGCTTGAAGGGGGAAACAGATGGCGGTATGGTTGCTCCGCTAGATGGCGCTGCCATAGGTCAAACGGATATCAACTGCGTTTTGTTTAAAACTAGGAACCCCCATTTTTTATCACATATTAGTGTAGTAGGTGAAGAAATACGAATCTTTTAGTTGGACCACTTTTTTCGTTTTGCGATAGATGGCCCTGTAATAGTCACAAACGTATAACTACGTGGTATCACGTAACATTCCGCCAGTGCGGACGGTATTTGCTTCGTGATACATTACCCGTGTTAAAATGGACCGTTTACCAATTGCGGAAAAGGTCGGTATCGTGCTGATGTGTGGTTATTGTGATCAAAATGCCCAACGGGCGTGTGCTATGTGTGCTGCTCAGTATCCTGGACGACATCATCCAAGTGTCCGGACCGTTCGCCAGATAGTTACGATATTTAAAGAAACAGGAAGTGTTCAGCCACATGTGAAACGTCAACCACGACCTGCAGGAAATCATGATGCCCAAGTAGATGTTTTAGTTCCTGTCGCGGCTAATCCGCACATCAGTAGCAGACAAATTCCGCGAGAATCGGAAATCTCAAAAACGTTGGTGTTGAGAATGCTACATAAACATCGATTGCACCCGTACCATATTTCTATGCACCAGGAATTGCATGGCGACGACTTTGAATGTCGTGTACAGTTCTGCCACTGGGCACAACAGAAATTACGGGACGATGACAGATTTTTTGCACGCGTTCTATTTAGCGACGAAGCGTCATTCACCAACAGCGGTAACGTAAACCGGCATAATACGTACAATTGGGCAACGGAAAATCCATGATGGCTGCGACAAGTGGAACATCAGCGACCTCGGCGGGTTAATGTATGGTGCGGCATTATGGGAGGAAGGATAATTGGCCCCCATTTTGTCGATGGCAATCTAAGTGTGCAATGTATGCTGATTTCCTACGTAATGTTCTACTGATGTTACTACAAGATGTTTCACTGCATGACAGAATGGCCATGTACTTCCAACATGATGGATGTCCGGCACATAGCTCGCGTGCGGTTGAAGCGGTACTGAATAGCATATTTCATGACAGGTGGATTGGTCGTCGAAGCACCATACCGTGGCCCGCACGTTCACCTGATCCGACGTCCCCGGATTTCTTTCTTTGAGGAAAGTTGAAGCATATTTGCTATCGTGATCCACCGACAACGCCTGACAACATGCGTCAGCGCATTGTCAATGCATGTGCGAACATTACGGAAGGCGAACTACTCGCTGTTGAGACGAATGTCGTTATACGTATTGCCAAATGTATTGAGGTTGACGGACATCATTTTGAGCATTTATTGCATTAATGTGGTATTTACAGGTAATCACGCTGTAACAGCATGCGTTCTCAGAAATGATATGTTGACAAAGGTACATGTATCACATTGGAACAACCGAAATAAAATGTTCAAACATACCTACGTTTTGTATTTCAATTTAAAAAACCTTCCTGTTACCAACTGTTCGTCTAAAATTGTCAGCCATGTGTTTGTGACTATTACAGCGCCATCTATCACAAAGTAAAATAGTGGTCCAACTAAAACATTCGTATTTATTTACCTACTACACTAATATGTAATAAAAAATGGGGGTTCCTATTTTTTAAAAAACGCAGTTGATATCCGTTTCACGTATGGCAGCGCCATCTAGCGGGCCAACCATAGCGCCATCTGGTTTCCCCCTTCAAGCTAGACGAGTTTCGTTCTGTGTAGTTTTTCCGTTTGACGCTCATTTCGTGAGATATTTGGCCTGGTCACGATCAATGGACCACCCTGTATATGCATATTGGTGACGTATGACATTCTCCGTGAAAGGTTTGTTGGATTCCTTTCATGTTAATTTTTTAAAACTGTTGTCATTTACAGCACACATTCCACTTCTAAATTTACTGTGGTGTTTCTGACTATCTGTGAGGAGACTGAGCAGTGGAATGTGTTACTTTTACACATAATCAAGAACGATCTGTCACACTACTACACTTTAAAACACAGTTTATATGTAATTCATGTCACACAGTCTCATAGGGAACCTACATCTGCTTTCTTTCTTTTATATACTGTATATGATAAGATACTGTCATCCCCCTTCCCTTCTGTGTGAGAGGATGAATGAGCAAATGCATTTCTGGTTGCATGCTTGATGGTAGCAGACAAGCCTGTCTGCTAGACAACAGTAGGACCAACGTCGGAACAGGTAGCTACGCTTTCTAAAAGCAGAGAGGTTTCTATTCTTAGTATGGTCCTGTCCGTCCGTTGTCATGTTGGTATAGGAAGCTGCCTCTCTGGTCACTTCCGTTTGTATTTGTGAGCCACCCCTCAGGAAGGGACCAGGTCAGTCGGTCCGCGGCGAGCGTCTGAAGTGGTAAGATCTCCGGCTAAGCGCGTGTCTGCTAAGTCCGTAGGACAATGGATTTCTTAAGTTCAGCCTAACTGAAAACTTAATACCTTGATTTCAGATTTAGCTCTAAAATACCTAATGCTATCTTAAATTGCAGCGTAGTGTAATTCTCGTGTGAAGTTCATATTATTTTCCGGTTGTTGCTTTGTCATTACTTTGTGAGTAAAGTGGAACCACGTGTTGATCAGTAACTCTAACTAAGTTCATCAATCTTAAATGTGAATGCTTGTGTGATTATAACGTCTCGTCTTGACAATATTTTACAATATAGCAACTTTTCTTTATGTTCAACCCACGTGGGGTGTACTTTGTGAGACCAGTACCACGTGCTTATACAACTGTTTGACCCACCAGGTTAATAGTAAGACGATAGTAACCAGTTCGAGGTTTTTCTTTTGTAAATTGCGTTTCGATGTAATTTATTTTAATTATCAAAATTATTGTGGAGTTACACTCTTTGTGTAAACCAAGTTGACCACGTGTAGCATGTGGTGTAATCGTCAGAGCAGCCCTCGGCTATTCTTTTTGGGAAGATTTCACAGAGAGTTAGCATGAATTTAGTATACCAGTGTGTGGTAATTACATGACGGACAGGATTGCGCTACGAACGTAACTTCTTCGAGTGAAATTGAATCGGTTGGTTGTGGTTAATTTCCTCTCGCATATGTTTCAACGTTCTTCGTGTGTTATTTTATGAATGCAGTGTTGTATGCAGTCTCCCAATCTTGACTCCATATTTGATGTGTTCCATAAGATTACAAACTCACATTTTTACAATCCTAAATAAGGCACCAGTTTAGTTATGAATCAAGTTTAATATGCTGAAAATTTAACGGAACAATGATCAATGTTAAAATAAATGTCCAAATATAAACTGATTTATTTCTTTTTATTTAAATTATATATATATATATATATATATATATATATATATATATATATATATCGCCGGTTGTCGTAAGATGACTATTAAAAGATTATAATTAATGTTAGTTTGGTTGGCAATTTGGTATACTAGACTGGATACCTGGTGAAACAGTTGCTCACAAGGGAACCTCACCATCGCACCACCCTCAGATTTAGTTATAAGTTGGCACAATGGATAGGCCTTGAAAAACTGAACACAGATCAATTGAGAAAACAGGAAGAAGTTGTGTGGAATTATGAAAAAAATAAGCAAAATATACAAACTGAGGAGTCCATGGGCAAGGTAGGCAACATCAAGGATAGTATAAACTCAGGAGCACCGTGGTCCTGTGGTAGCGTGAGCAGCTGCAGAGCGAGAGGTCCTTGGTTCAAGTCTTCCCTCGAGTGAAAAGTTTACTTTCTTTATTTTTGCATAGTTATTATCTGTCCGTTCGTTAATTGACGTCTCTGTTCACTGTAATAAGTTTAGTGTCTGTGTTTTGCGACCGCACCGCAAAACCGTGCGATTAGTAGACGAAAGGACGTGCCTCTCCAATGGGAACCGAAAACATTTCATCGCAAGGTCATAGGTCAACCGATTCGTCCACAGGAAAACACGTGTGATATATTCTATACGACACTGGTGACGGCATGTGCGTCACATGACAGGAATATGTTGTCGACCCACCTAACTTGTACACTTGGCGAATGGGTGAAAAGATTCTTCTACCTTGCCCGATTTAGGTTTTCTTGTGGATGTGATAACCACTCCGAAAAAGTGATGAAAACATAAGAGTTTGTCACATAAACAGAAAATAAAAAATTAAACTTTTCACGCGATGGAAGATTTGAAGCAAGGACCTCTCGCTCTGCAGCTGCTCACGCTAACCATGTGACCACGGCGCTTCTGAGCTCGTATTATCCTTGATGTTGCCTATCTTGCCCATGAACTACTCAGTTTGTATATTTTGCTTATTTTTTCACCGTTCCACAGAAGTTCTTCCTGTTTTCTCAATTGATCTGTGTTCAGTTTTTCAAGGCCTGTCCACTGTGCCTAAATCTGAGGGGAGTGCGACGGGGAGGTTCCCTTGTCAGTAATACAAGGTTAAATTCCCCAGATAGCTCACAGCTTTTAAACCGCTTTTATCGTTGAATATGAGCACCGCTTTCAGAACTACATAAAGCATCAAAATTACAACCGGTTCAGGTTTCGGTGAGATACGCACCGGAAGATGAGTCCGTCCTGGGCCATGGCGTAGACGATGCGCGGCATGGGGAACATGGAGCCGAACATGGAGACGGTGAGTCCGGCGAGCGCGCCCACGGCCACGATGCACTTACACTTGTAGGCGCCCACCTGGCCGAACATCTCGACCAGCGCCGAGTCGGCGTCCACCTTGTTGTACGGCACTGCGGGCACACCACACGGGCCGTGCTCAGCACGCGCTCCAAGGGGGCTGGAAAACTGCGCAGCTCGCGCCGGTACATAACACAGCAAAACAGGGGCCGTCTGCACAATACACAGACCAGCGGTGGAAAAGGAATTCTGTCTCTTAATAAAATAAAAAAAAAAAAAAATAAAAAAAGAGGTGTGTTGGTGCATGCCAAAGTAGTAAGTAAGTGTGCAGACGTGCTAATGGTGACTGCGTGTTGAAAATGGCCCAAATAACACATATTGATGACGTTATGAGGCGTAGAATACTAGGGCGACTGGAGGCTGGTCAAACACAGCAGGTCGTAGCACCTCCGTGTGCCACAAACTGTGATCTCGAGATTATGGCAACGATTCCAGCAGACAGGAAACGTGTCCAGGCGCCACAGTACTGGACGTCCACGGTGTACAACACCACAAGAAGACCGATATCTCACCATCAGTGCCCGCAGACGGCCACGGAGTACTGCAGGTAGCCTCGCTCGGGACCTTACCACAGCCGCTGGAACAGTTGTCTCCAGACACACAGTCTACAGACGACCGAACAGACGTGGTTTATTCACCCAGAGACCTGCAAGGTGCATTCCACTGATGCCTGGTTACAGGAGAGCCCATAAAGCCTGGTGTCAAGAACACAGTACATGGTCATTGGAACAGTGGTCCCAGGTTATGTTCACAGAAGAGTCCAGGTATAGTCTGAACAGTGATTCTCGCCGGGTTTTCATCTGGCGTGAACCAGGAACCACATACCAACCTCTTAATGTCCTTGAAAGGGACCTGTATGGAGGTCGTGGTTTGATGGTGTGGGGTGGGATTATGATTGGTGCACATACACCCCTGCATGTCTTTGACAGAGGAACTGTAACAGGTGAGGTGTATCGGGACGTCATTTTGCACCAGTATGTCCGCCTCTTCAGGGGTGCAGTGGGTCCCACCTTGCTCCTGATGGATGACAACGCACGGTCCTACCGAGTGCCATCGTGGAGGAGTACCTTGAAACAGAAGGTACCAGGCGAATGGAGTGGCCTGCCTGTTCTCCAGACCTAAACCCCATCGAGCACGTCTGGGATGCTCTCGGTCGACGTATCGCTGCACGTCTTCAAACCCCTACGACACTTCAGGAGCTCCGACAGGCACTGGTGCAAGAATGGGACGCTATACCCCAGCAGCTGCTCGACCACCTGATCCAGAGTATGCCAACCCGTTGTGCGGCCTGTGTACGTGTGCACGGTGATCATATCCCATACTGATGTCGGGGTACATGCGCAGGAAACAGGGGCGTTTTGTAGCACACGTGTTTCGGGACGGTTTTCTTAACTTATCATCAATACCGTGGGCTTACAGATGTGTGTCGTGAGTGTTCCCTATGTGCCTAAGCCATTAGCGCCAGTTTTGTGATGTGTGTCGTGAGTGTTCCCTATGTGCCTAAGCCATTAGCGCCAGTTTTGTGCAGTGCCACGTTCTGTGGCACCACATTCTGCAATTATGTTATTTTAGATGTGTGCTTGAACAACTCACTGTCGGAAACAGCGAACTCTCGAGTTACTCCGGTAGGTAGCAGCAGTGTATGCGGACTTCAGTTCTACTAAAAATGGTGTCGGGAGAACAGAAAGCGCTTTGTGTTCTACTGTTCAGCGTGACTTTCGTATTAGGTACGGTGTAGATCCTCCTACAGCACAGAGCATTAGACGATGGCATGGAACAGTTCCCAGAAACAGGTTGTTTAAAGGCAGATCGCCGGGCCGTCCCCGAGTATCTGACACATACGTAGAACGCATCCAACACAGTTTCACGAGGAGTCCGCAGAAATCCGTTCGCCGTGCAGCTCGACAGCTCAAGGTGCGCCCGAAGTCCGTCTGGCGTGTGTTGCGTCGACGTTTACACACGAAATCGTACACAATTCAGCTACTGCAAAGATCTTCGTGAAGATGACAAACAACAGCGTCTGCAGTTCTGTAAGTCCGTTCTTGGCAACTTGGAGGATGACAGTTTTCTCCCGCGCTTAGTGTTCAGTGAAGAGGCAACATTCTATTTAAATGGAAAGGTGACGCGTAGTAATATGAGAATATGGGGTATGGAACAACATGAGAGGGACTCTCCAAAATTTAATGTCTTGTACAGTTTCATGGGAAAATGCGTACCGTCCGTTTTTCTTTGCCGAGAACACTGTTACAGAAAGCACATATCTCGATGTGCTTCAGAACTTTCTTTCCCCACAGTTGGAGACGGATTCGAACGACTTCATTTACCGACAGGATGGAGCACCGCCGCACTGGCATCTGGAGGTGGAGGAATTTTTAAATCCAAGGATTACTGCACTATGAATCGGTCGCACTGGACCAAATGATTCAGCCTTACATTACTGGCCTCCAAGGTCACCGGACCTGACTGTATGTAATTACTTCTTGTGGCGGTTTACAAAAGACTGTTCACGTGCCTTTGTTACCAACAACAATGAATGAACTGAGAATTCGCATAACAGCAGCTGTGGAAGCTGTAACTCAAGACATGCTTTCTGCAGTGTGGGAACAATTTGAATACCGCACTGACGTATCCCGTGCATCTAAAGGGGGGCATATTGAACACCTATGAAAAGGTATGAGAAAAAGCTTTTTGAGTTTCCTGTTCATCAAAAAACAAAATTCATTGTATATGTCATAGTTTCTGAAATGTAGACGTGCCAAATCGGATGATTCTTTTTGATACACCCTGTATTTTGATCATACCGTCTGTTTCACAATCCATCTTACACACTTCTGGAGCTTGTAGAGGGGACTTAGTAGATCAAGTTTAACACAGGAAGCCATGTCCCGAAACGTCACCAAGCGCTACAGAGCATCAATGTTATAGGCGCCGTTGCCTGTAAATGTATGTATACAGGGTGTTACAAAAAGGTACGGCCAAACTTTCAGCCGGCCGCGGTGGCCGTGCAGTTCTAGGCGCTCCAGTCCGGAGCCGCGCTGCTGCTACGGTCGCAGGTTCGAATCCTGCCTCCGGCATGGGTGTGTGTGATGTCCTTAGGTTAGTTAGGTTTAAGTAGTTCTAAGTTCTAGGGGACTAATGACCACAGCAGTTGAGTCCCATAGTGCTCAGAGCTATTTGAGCCAAACTTTCAGGAAACATTCCTCACACACAAATAAAGAAAACATGTTATCTGGACATGTGTCCGGAAACGCTTAATTTCCATGTTAGAGCTCATTTTAGTTTTGTCTGTATGTACTGTAATTCCTCGATTCACCGCCAGTTGGCCCAATTGAAGGAAGGTAATGTTGACTTCAGTGCTTGTGTTGACATGCGACTCATTGCTCTACAGTACTAGCATCAAGCACATCAGTACGTAGCATCAACAGGTTAATGTTCATCACGAATGTGGTTTTGTAGTCAGTGCAATGTTTACAAATGCGGAGTTGGCAGATGCCCATTTGATGTACCGATTAGCACGGGACAATAGCCGTGGTGCGGTACCTTTGTATCCAGACAGATTTCCAGAACGAAGGCGTCCCGACAGGAAGACGTTCGAAGCAATTGATCGGCGTCTTAGGGAGCACGGAACATTCCAGCCTATGACTCGCGACTGGGGAAGACCTAGAACGACGAGGACACCTGCAATGGACGAGGCAATTCTTCGTGCAGTTGACGATAACCCTAATGTCAGCGTCAGAGAAGTTGCTACTGTACAAGGTAACGTTGACCACGTCACTGTATGGAGAGTACTACGGGAGAACCAGTTGTTTCCGTACCGTGTACAGCATGTGCAGGCACTATCAGCAGCTGATTGGCCTCCACGGGTACACTTCTGCGAATGGTTCATCCGACAATGTGTCAATCCTCATTTCAGTGCAAATGTTCTCTTTACGGATGAAGCTTAATTCCGACGTGATCAAATTTAAAATTTTCACAATCAACATGTGTGGGCTGACGAGAATCCGCACGCCATTGTGTAATCACGTCATCAACACAGATTTTCTGTGAACGTTTGGGCAGGCATTGTTGGTGATGTCTCGATTGGGCCCCATGTTCTTCCACCTACGCTCAATGGAGCACGTTATCATGATTTCATACGGGATACTCTACCTGTGCTGCTAGAACATGTGCCTTTACAAGTACGACTTAACATGTGGGTCATGCACGATGGAGCTCCTGCACATTTCAGTCGAAGTGTTCGTACGCTTCTCAACAACAGATTCGGTGACCGACGGATTGGTAGAGGCGGACCAATTCCGTGGCCTCCACGCTCTCCTGACCCCAACCCTCTTGACTTTCATTTATGGGGGCATTTGAAAGCTCTCGTCTACGCAACCCCGGTATCAAATGTAGAGACTCTTCGTGCTCGTATTGTGGACGGCTGTGATACAATACGCCATTCTCCAGGGCTGCATCAGCGCATCAGGGATTCCATGCGACGGAGGGTGGATGCACGTATCCTCGCTAACGGAGGACATTTTGAACATTTCCTGTAACAAAGTGTTTGAAGTCACGCTGGTCCGTTCTGTTGCTGTGTATTTCCATTCCATGATTAATGTGATTTGAAGAGAAGTAATAAAATGAGCTGTAACATGGAAAGTAAGCGTTTCCGGACACATGTCCACATAGCATATTTTCTTTCTTTGTATGTGGGGAATGTTTCCTGAAGGTTTGGCCGTACCTTTTTGTAACACCCTGTATAGGGTGATTCCATGATGATGTTACAAACTTTTCATGCTGATGGAGAAGGACAAATGTATCAATTTGAGGTCAGGCTCCCTGTAACGCAAACGAAGGTGTCGAGAGTTATAAACGAAAACCGTTTTGATACCTCTGACAGTGGAATACATATACCTGTACTGTTGTTGCTAAAGTTGTGGCTAGGCAACTTTCAGAGATGATGATAATATGGAGAAAAAGAACAAAATATGGGCTCTAAAATGCATACCTGAGGAGATACGACCACTTAGTCATCTTCGCTACTGTGAAACCCATCTCCCCTATTGAACAAGTGGCCACAGCTCTTAATGTAGGCTGTTACGGTCACAGGTTCGAATCCTGCCTCGGGCATGGATGTGTGTGATGTCCTTCGGTTAGTTAGGTTTAAGTAGTCCTAATTTCTAGGGGACTGATGACCACAGCAGTTGAGTCCCATAGTGCTCAGAGCCATTTGAACCATTTTTTTCTTAATGCAGGCATGTTAGATCCCGTGTTTACTCGACACTTATTATTGTTGTGGTCGGTACCACCCTCTCTGAAAGTTGCCTACCCTACAATTTTAGCAATAACAGTGCCAACACACGTATTCCACTTTCAGACGTATCGGAACGGTTTTCGCTTGTTAAGTTCCGACTCGTTCGTTTCCGATACAGGGACCCTTACCTCAAACTGATACATTTATCCTTCTCCATCTCTAGCGGTTCTGGCGCTGCAGTCCGGAACCGCAGGACTGCTACGGTCGCAGGTTCGAATCCTGCCTCGGGCATGGGTGTGTGTGATGTCCTTAGGTTAGTTAAGATTAAGTAGTTCTAAGTTCTAGGGGACTTATGACCTAAGATGTTGAGTCCCATAGTGCTCAGAGCCATTTGAACCATTTTTTTCCTTCTCCATCAGCCTAGAATGGTTGTACCGCCATCACGGAATCATTTGTGTGTACATACATTTACACTGGCCGTCGCCTATAACTTCGACGCTCCGTAACATCGTTGGGTGACGTTTCCGGACATGCCTTTCTATGTAAAACTTGATACACTAAGTCCCCTCTACAGTCTCTAGAAGTATGTGACATGAATCGTGAAACACCCTATAAGAGGCAGTGAAATGAGAACGAGACAGATGGGAAAAAATTTAACTAAACTCTTTATTATTTCTAAGGTAAACGAGTAACTTTTAAGTTATTTTCAACAATTTGGCAGTTACTTTCGATATAATAGTTTACTTACTTTTTACCATCTGTACCATTTTCATTTGTCTCCCTTTATATGTTGACAAGAATAAAAATAATTATTTGGAGCTCGATGAGAGAAAGATAGGTATGGATTTGAAAGTGTGAAAGTGATGGTGCTTTATGTGCTCAGTAACGTTTGCTAGAGAGGGAATTGGGTGCATGGGGACACTCACAAAAATACGTGTAAGCGGTTCGGGTAGATGCAGTTTGTTTGTTAGCTGCATGTGCCATAAATCATTTCAAAGAGTCTTTTATCGAAATGATGTGGAATCATTCATTTGACAGGTGAACCTCAGACATGACTACAATCAACATTAATGAAGACGTTAGATTCTAGTCCTATTCATGCCACTAAAATTAAAAACTATTTTTCTTAGAAAAATAACAAAGACAGAAAAATAAGAAATAATGACCACGGATGAAGTCATCGTATTAAGAAGGGTGTAAAACGATGAATCAGCCTTTCTCAACTACCGTTGAATCTGTACATCGAAGAAGCAATGATGGAAATAAAACATAGCTTCAGGAGTGGGATTATATTCAGGACGAAAAAATGTTTACTATCTGTGATTCCTACCATCAGTGGAAGTGTGGAATAATTACAAGACATACTGCTCGAAATTAGCAACACCATACTCGTAGAGCATAAACTGAGAATAATACAAAGAAAGACACCAGTCATGAAACGTAGCAGAAAGCAGAGTGGGCTGACTGCGTAGAATTTCGTTGGCCAGGAAGCAAAATAACGCATGGCGGTCGAAGCAACGAGGACATGAAAAGCAGTTTATTACACGAAAAGAGAGCATACCTGCCAACAGAAGTCTACCAGTACCAGACATTGGCGTTAATTTGAGGAAGACATTTCTAAGAATGTATGTCTGCAGCACAACATTCTAAATTAGTGAAACATAGACTCTGGGGCAACCAGAACAGAAGAGGATCGAAGAATTTGACATGTGGTGCTATAGAGGGATGCTCAAAATTAGGCTGACTGATAAGATAAGCAAGAGGAGGTTCTCTGGACAATTGCCAAGGGTGCAAATATGTGGAAAACTCTGACAGAATGATAGGTCATTTGTTAAAGACATCAGGGAATAACTTACATTATACTAGAGGGATTTAGAGGGTAAAAACTGTAGGTGATGATACAGATTGGAATAGATCCAGCAAATCACTGAGGACATTGGGTGCATGTGCAAGTCTGAGGTGAAGTAGTTGGCATGGAAGAGGAAGTTGTCACAGCCCACATGAAATCAGTCAGATCAGTGGTCACCCAAAGGTGGTTCAAATGGCTCTGAGCACTATGGGACTTAACATCTGAGGTCATCAGTCCCCTAGAACTTACAACTACTTAAACCTAACTAACCTAAGGACATCACACACATCCATGCCCGAGGCAGGATTCGAACCTGCGACCATAGGAGCAGTGCGGTTCGAAACTGAAGCACCTAGAACCGCTCGGCCACAGCGACCGGCACCCAAAGATGAAATGCGGAGGAAGTGCTATGACAAAATGCGAGGAATGAGTATTGGGAAGGGTCAAGAAACTGGTTCAAATGACTCTGAGCACTATGGGGCTTAACATCTGAGGTCATGAGTCTCCTAGAACTTAGAACTACTTAAACCTAACTAACGTAAGGACAACACACACACCCATGCCCGAGGCAGGATTCGAACCTGCGACCGTAACGGGTAGCGGTCGCGCGGTTCCAGACTGTAGCGCTCAGAACCGCTCGGCCACTTTGGCCGGCTCAAGAAACTGGATGCAGGTGGCAGGAAGTGAGTAGGATTGCAGTTATATAGAAAATGGGTGGGTTCGATCTTCCATCTTAAATGGAATGATGTAATTGTGGCAGTGGAGAAGGCTGCTGAAGCCAGCGTGCAGAAGGATTTGGAGGGTGTGAATAAGCAAGAGGGTGAGACAGCAGGCCAGGGCTCCAGAGGATGGGAGGAGATGGTGGGGAGGTTGGGAATACCTGGCAAAAACTTTCCCAATGTTTGTGGAGTTTTGCGAAATTTCTCACATGGTATCTGATATGGGTGGGGGAGGGTAGGCAGACATGGTAAGTAAGCTGGAGTGAATGACAAGGTAGAACACCGCTGAGCTGGGAAATTTAAAAGGTGATACATACAGCATGGTAGTGGGATGGATGAAGACCTTGGAGGTATGTATGATAGCCTTGGCATTAGCCAACATGTTCAGCCAGTTAGTAATTCTATTACACTGTTTTTCTTTCCGGTAGTAAATAAGTATTTCGTGTTCTAGTTTTGGTGAATCATATGTTTGTTGTCTCTCATGTAGACGTCTCACAGATAGGAAGTTGAGCTGATTTTTTTCTCTATTTATTGCCCAGGTTGTACAGAATTGATAAAGACGTACTGGATGGTTATAATTAAACTTTCCCCGTTTAACACGTTATAACACGGAAACTACATTACTGGCCATTAAAATTGCTACACCAAGAAGAAATTATTATACTAGAACTGACATGTGATTACATTTTCACGCAATTTGGGTGCATAGATCCTGAGAAATCAGTACCCAGAACAAACACCACTGGGCGTAATAACGGCCTCGGTACGCCTGGGCATTGAGTCAAACGGATGGCGTGTACCGGTACAGCTACCCAAACAGCTTCAACACGATACCACAGTTCATCGAGAGTAGTGACTGGCGTATTGTGACGAGCCAGTTGCTCGGCCACCATTGACCAGACGTTTTCAATTCGTGAGAGATCTCGAGAATGTGCTGGCCATGGCAGCAGTCGAACATTTTCTGTATCCAGAATGGTCCGTACAGGACGTGCAACATGCGGTCGTGCATTATCCTGCTGAAATGTGGGATTTCGCAGGGACCGAATGCCCAAGGGTAGAGCCACGGTTCGTAACACATCTGAAATGTAATTTCCACTGTTCAAAGTGCCGTCAATGCGAACAAGAGGTAACCGAGACGTGTAACCAATGACACCCCATGCCATCACGCCGGGTGATACGCCAGTATGGCGATGACGAATATACGCTTCTAATGTGCGTTCATCGCGATATCGCCAAACACGGACTCGACCATCACGATCCTGTAAACAGAAACTGGCTTCATCCGAAGAAATGACGTTTTGCCATTCGTGCATCCAGGTTCGTCGTCGAGTACACCATCGCAGGCGCTTCTGTCTGTGATGCAGCGTCAAGGGCAACAGCAGTCACGGTCTCCGAGCCGACAGTCCGTGCTGCTGCAAACGTCGTCGAACTGTTCGTGCAGATGGTTGTTGTCTTGCATTGTCCCCATCTGTTGACTCATGGATCAGACGTGGCTGCACGATCCGTTACAGCCGTGCAGATAAGATGCCTGTCATCTCGACTGCTAGTGATACGAGGCCGTTGGGATCCACCACGGCTTTCCGTATTGGCCCCCTGAACCCACCCGATTCCATATTCTGCTAACAGTCATTGGATCTCGACCAACACGAGCAGCAATGTCGCGATACGATAAACCGCAATCGCGATAGGCTACAATCCGACCTTTATCAAAGTCGAATCGTGATGGTACGCATTCCTCCTCCTTACACGAGGCATCACAACAACGTTTCACCAGGCAACGCCGGTCAACTGCAGTTTCTGTATGAGAAATCGGTTGGAAACTTTCCTCATGTCATCACGTTGTAAGTGTCGCCACCGGCGCCAACCTTGTGTGAATGCTCTGAAAAGCTAATCATTTGCTTATCACAGCATCTTCTTCCTGTCGGTTAAATTTCGCGTCTGTAGCACGTCATCTTCGTGGTGTTACGATTTTAATGGCCAGTAGTGTAATTACCATACGAGAACCAAACTTGGTAGCTTTAATGTCAAGTACATGGGGAACAGATATACTGCAGAATCGTTTCAGTTGCAATCCTTCTAATGTGCTGGTACGGTACATCATACCATTATATACTGGTACCCCTACTGCTACAATAGAGGCTCAATTGGCGCCCATGAGTGTCAAGAAGCGCAGGACTGCATTCTACTCAGCAGAACGAAGCATCACAGGTATAATGGCTACCTCTCTTGATATGCTGCGCTTCAGATCAGCACATGTGTGAGTGTTGCCCTAGTAAACCCCGTGCTTCAGGTAGCCCCACAACCAGATATTGCAGGCAGTGAGATCAGGTGATCGTGCGGGCCAAGCATTTGGAAACGATCGGCTGATATTTCGTGCACCATTTGGCATGAAAACTGTTGAGTTCAATGCGTCTCTTTCCTGTAGGGCGGGTATGACGTGCTGGCGAAGAATATCACAGTAACGCTGGCCAGTCACACTGAACGTCTTTGGTCCACCTGCGCCAACATGTTCAAAAAATAATGGACCAATGATGAATGCAGTCGTAAAGGCGCACCATACGGTGACGCGTCCAGCATGCAGAGGAACTTCATGCACGGTGACGGTGTGATTTCCACAGTTATTATATGTATTCAACTGAGCTGTCAAAAGAAAATGAGCTTCGTCTGTCCATAGGATGGTCCAGGGCTAGCCCTAATCGACTTCAGTCCTTGCAAGAAAGTGGAGAAAGAAGTCAATACATCACTGTGTGTCCTCCAGTAGAAGGTGCTGTACGATATGGGTCTTGTACAGATACCATTTTAGAATGGTTCGAAGCTCCCTTCGTACAGTGGATGACGGGATGTTCAACTGTCGTGACACAGCACGTGCACTGCCTGATTGCCATAGCTACAGCGATTTCATCAACCAGCTGTGGTGCAACCGGTCGTTGGCCTCTTCCGGGAGCGACATCCAGTTCTCCAGTTGATTCTGACTTCTTCATCACGCTCCGCACAGCAGGTGGAGAAAGACGACCCTTCCGTAATCCTTTCAGCCGGCGACATTCTCGAAGAGCAGCTGCAACATTACTGTTGTTCTGATAACAGAGCTTCACAAATAATTCGCTGCTCCTTTTGTCCAAGCCTATGTTGACACGTCAGGTGTGCGAGACTGTGAATCACGATATCTGCTTTTTAAGCATCCGGTCGCTATTGTTGGAACTGGACGGTGGCGCTGTAACACATGGAAATCATGCACCCCATCTACATCTACATCCATATTCCGCAAGCCACCTGATGGTGTGTGGCGGAGGGTACTTTGACTACGTCTATCGGTTCTCCCTTCTATTCACGTCTCGTATTGTTCGTGGAAAGGAAGATTGTCGGGTATGCTTCTCTGTGAGCTCTAATCTCTCTGATTTTATCCTCACGGTCTCTTCCCGAGAGATACGTAGGAGGGAGCAATATGCTGCTTGGCTCCTCGGTGAAGTTATGTTCTCAAACCTTCAACAAAAGCCCGTACCGAGCTACTGAGCGTCTCTCTTGCAGAGTCTTCCACTGGAGCTTATCTGTCATCTCCGTAACGCTTTCGGGATTACTAAATGAACCCGTAACGAGGTGCGCTGCTCTCCATTGGATCTCCCCTGTCTCTTCTATCAACCCTATCTGGTACGGATCCCACACTGCTGAGCAGTACTCGAGCAGTGGGCGAACAAGCGTACTGTAACCTACTTCCTTTGTTTTCGGATTGCATTTCCTTAGGATTCTTCCAATGAATCTTAGTCTGGCATCTGCTTTACCGACGATCAACTTTATGTGATCATTCCATTTTAAATCACTCCTGATGCCTACTCCCAGATAATTTATGGAATTAACTGCTTCCAGTTGCTGACCTGCTATATTGTAGCTAAATGATAAGGGATCTTTCTTTCTATGTATTGGCAGCACGTTACACTTGTCTACATAGAGATTCAATTGCCATTCCCTGCAACTTGCGTCAATTCACTGGAGATTCTCCTGCATTTCAGTACAATTATCCATTATTACAACCTCTCGATATAATCGTTCGCAAAAAGCCTCTGTGAACTTCCGATGTTATCCACAAGGTCATTTTATTTACATTGTCAATAGCAACGGTCCTACGACACTCCCCTGCGGCACACCTGAAATCATTCTTACTTCGGAAGACTTCTCTCCATTGAGAATGATAGGGTGCGTTCTGTTATCTAGGAACTCTTCAATCCAATCACACAATTGGTCTGATAGTCCATATGTCCTTACTTTGTTCATCAAACGGCTGTTGGGAACTGTATCAAGAAACACGGCATCTACCTGGGAACCCGTGTCTATGGCCCTCTGAGTCTCGTGGACGAATAGCGCGAGCTGGGTTTCACACGATCGTCTTTTTCGAAACCCCTGCTGATTCCCACAGAGTACATTTCTAGTCTCCAGAAAAGTCATTATACTCGAACATAATACGTGTTCCAAAATCCTACAACTGATCGACGTTAGAGATATGGGTCTATAGTTCTGCACATCTGTTCGACGTCCCTTCTTGAGAACGGGCATGACCTGTGCCCTTTTCCAATCCTTTGGGACGCTACGCTCTTCTAGAGACCTACGGTACACCGCTGCAAGAAGGGGGGCAAGTTCCTTCGCGTACTCTGTGTAAAATCGAACTGGTATCCCATCAGGTCCAGCGGCCTTTCCTCTTTTGAGCGATTTTAATTGTTTCTCTATCCCTCTGTCGTCTATTTCGATATCTACCATTTTGTGATCTGTGCGACAATGTAGAGAAGGAACTACAGTGCAGTTTTCCTCTGTGAAACAGCTTTTGAAAAAGGCATTTAGTATGAGTCTTGTACAGATACCATTTTAGAATGGTTCGAAGCTCCTTTCGTACAGTGGACGACGGGATGTTCAACTGTCGTGACACAGCACGCGCTCTGCCTGATTGCCATAGCAACAGCGATTTCATCAACCAGCTGTGGTGCAACCGGTCGTTGGCCTCTTCCCGGAGCGACACCCAGCTCTCCAGTTGATTCTGACTTCTTCATCGCGCTCTGCACAGCAGGTGGAGAAAGATGACCCTTCTGTAATCCTTTAAACAGGCGATATTCTAGAAACGCACTGCAGCAATACTGTTGTTTTGATGACAGAGCTTCACCAGTAATTCGCTGCTCCTTTTGTCCAAGCTCCTGTTGACACGCCAACAAGGGCGCTGCGACTGGTCAGGTGTGCGAGACTGTGAATCACGATGGCTGATCGCAGCATCCGGTGGCCATTGTTGTAAGTGGGCGGTGGCACTGTGACACATGGAAATCATGCACCCCATCTACATCTGCATCTACATCCATACTCCGCAACCCACCTGATGCTGTCTGGCGGAGGGTACTTTTAGTACCTCTATCGGTTCTCCCTTCTGTTCCAGTCTCGTATTGTTCGTGGAAAGAAACATTGTCGGTGTGCCTCTGTGTGGGCTCTAATCTCTCTGATTTTATCCTCATGTCTCTTCGCAAGATACGAGATGTGGCTAGAAAATAACCGGACTAGTACTGGTGAAACAATAAAACGAATGCAATAAGGCTGAAAGTCGCGTGGCCTGTCACGTGACTCTCGCTCCGCCTACTGCTCGAGTTTCATATCACTCCTGCACTCAGTCTGCCCGTGGCGTCTGTTTTAAGTAGTTGACGTTTTGTCTGTGCGTCGGAAAATGTTGAATGTACAGAAAGAACAGCGTGTTAACATCAAATTTTGTTTCAGACTAGGAAAATCTGCAAGTGAAACGTTTGTAATGTTACAACAAGTGTACGGCGATGATTGTTTATCGCGAACACAAGTGTTTGAGTGGTTTAAACGATTTAAAGATGGCCGCGAAGACACCGGTGATGACACTCGCACTGGCAGACCATTGTCAGCAAAAACTGATGCAAACATTGAAAAAATAGGTAAACTTGTTCGACAAGATCGCCGTTTAACAATCAGAGCAGTGTCTGAGTTAACAGGAGTTGACAAGGAAAGTGTTAGGCAGATTCTTCATGAAAGTTTCAACATGAACAAAGTGTGTTCAAAAATGGTTCCAAAGTGTCTCACAATTGAACAGAAGGAACGCCGAAGAATGATTTGTTCTGACACCCTGGAAAACATTGAAAGTGATCCCACCTTCTTACAAAATGTTATTACTTGCGATGAATCGTGGTTTTTTACTTACGATCCCGAAACGCCAATCGATGCATTGGAAAACTCCTGGTTCTCCACGACAAAAAAAAGCACGAATGTCAAAATCGAAATTCAAGGCAATGATGATTGTTTTTTTGACATCAAAGGGATTGTGCGCATTGATTGGGTACCAGAGGGACAAACAGTGAATCAGCATTACTACATTAGCGTCCTGGCTACCCTACGTGAGCGAGTACGGAGAAAACGGAACGATTTGTGGAGAAAAGAGTCATGGATCCTTCACCAAGACATTGCCCCAGCTCACAGTGCGTTGTCAGTGAAGACGTTTTTGGCAAAACACAACATTCCCATCTTAGATCATCCACCCTACTCACCTGATTTGGCCCCCTGTGACTTTCTTTTCCCTAAAGTCAAGTCAGCTTTGAAAGGAACTAGATTTGAGACTGTTGAAGCAGTAAAAGAAAAAGCGACGGAAGTAATGTATGGACTTACCGAAAATGATCTGCAGCATTGCTATGAACAGTGGAAAATTCGTATGGAGCGGTGTAGAGACCGAGGAGGAGAGTACATTGAAGGAGATAACATGAAATTGTAAATAATTGTAAATAAATGTTTTTTCCAGCATCACTCCGGTTTTTTTCTAGCCGCACCTCGTATACGTAGGAGGGAGCAATATACTACTTGACTCTTCGGTGAAGGTATGTTCTCGAAACTTCAACAAAAGCCCGTACCGAGCTACTGAGCGTCTCTCCTGCAGAGTGTTCCACTGGAGTTTGTCTCTCATTTCGCGATTACTAAATGGTCCTGTAACGAGCGCGCTGCTCTCCGTTGGATCTTCTCTATCTCTTCTGTCAAGCCTGTCTGGTACGGATCCCACACCGGTGAGCAGTATTCAAGCAGTGGGCGAACAAGTGTACTGTAACCTACTTCCTTTGTTTTCGGGCTACATTTCCTTAGGATTCTTCCAATGAATCTGAATCTGACGATTAATGTTATATGGTCATTCACTCCTAATGCCTACTCGCGGATAATTTATGGAATTAACTGCTTGCAGTTGCTGACCTGCTATATTGTAGATAAATGATAGAGGATCTTTCTATGTATTGGAAGCACGTTACACTTGTCTACGTTAAGTTTCAATTGCCATTCCCTGCAACTTGCGTCAATTCGTTACAGATCCTCCTGCATTTCAGTACAATTGCCCATTGTAACAACCCCTCGATATAATCATTCGCAAAAAGCGTCAGTGAACTTCCGATGTTATCCACAAGGTCATTTATATAGACTGAATAGCAACCGTCCTACGACACTCCCCTGCGGCACACCTGAAATCACTCTTACTTCGGAAGACTTCTCTCCATTGAGAATGAAGTGCTGCGTTCTGTTATCTAGGAACTCTTCAATCCAATCACACAATTGGTCTGATAGTCCATATGCTGTTACTTTGCTCATTAAACGACTGTGGGGAACTGTATTAAACGCCTTGCGGAAGTCAAGAAACACAGCACCTACGTGGGAACCCGTGTCTATGGCCCTCTGAGTCTCGTGGACGAATAGCGCGAGCTGGGTTTCACACGATCGTCTGTTTCGAAACCCATGCTGATTCCTACAGAGTAGATTTCTAGTCTCCAGAAAGTCATTATACTCGAACGTAATACGTGTTCCAAAATTCTACAACTGATCGACGTTAGAGATATGGGTCTATAGTTCTGAAGATCTGTTCGACGTCCCTTCTTGAAAACGGGGATGACCTGTGCCCTTTTCCAATCTTTTAGAACGCTACGCTCTTCTACAGACCTACTGTACACCGCTGCAAGAAGGGGGGCAAGTTCCTTCGCGTACTCTGTGTAAAATCGAACTGGTATCCCATCAGGTCCAGCGGCCTTTCCTCTTTTGAGCGCTTTTAATTGGTTTCCTATCCTTCTGACATCTATCTGGATACCTGCCACTTTGTCATTTGTGCGACAATCTAGAGAAGGAACTACATTGCAGTCTTCATCTGTGAAACAGCTTTTGAAAAAGGCATTTAGTATGGATCTTGTACAGATACCATTTTAGAATGGTTGGAAGCGCCTTTCGTACGTGAGGAGAGGGGCTAGTGTAATTGGTTAATACAAACCATAAATAAATGCACGGAAGTATGTTTTTAACACAAACCTACGTTGTTTTAGATGGAACCACGTTAGTTTTCAAAAAATGGTTCAAATGGCTCTGAGCACTATGGGACTCAACTGCTGAGGTCATAAGTCCCCTAGAACTTAGAAACTACTTAAACCTAACTAACCTAAGGACAACACACACATCCATGCCCGAGGCAGGATTCGAACTTGCGACCGTAGCGGTCTTGCGGTTCCAGACTGCAGCGCCTTTAACCGCACGGCCACTTCGGCCGGCACGTTAGTTTTGTTAGCACATCTGAACATATAAACAAATACGTAATCAGTGCCGCTTGTTGCATTGTAAAATGTTAATTACATCCGGAGATATTGTAACCTAAAGCTGGCGCTTGAAACCTCCGACGTCCAGTTGCGTGTTGTAACAAACACGGGCCACGGTCGGCGAGCAGCATCTGCAGGGACATGTTTACGATGACGACCGTGTTTACGAGTGTGGCTGTAGTGCACTGTTGTGGTTTGGTCTAGCTGTCGCAGTGTCCGCACATCTGGTGTAATGTCGCCGCAGGCTGCCACAATACGTTGTTTCATATCCTCTGGGGTAGTAGGCACATCACGGTACACATTCTCCTTTAACGAACCCCACAGAAAGAAGTCCAGAGGTGTAAGATCAGGAGAACGGGCTGGCCAATTTATGGGTCCTCCACGTCCTATGAAACGCCCGTCGAACATCCTGTCAAGGGTCAGCCTAGTGTTAATTGCGGAATGTGCAGGTGCACCATCATGCTGATACCACATACGTCGACGCGTTTCCAGTGGGACATTTTCGAACAACATTGGCAGGTCATTCTGTAGAAACGCGATGTATGTTGCAGCTGTTTGTGCCCCTGCAATGAAGTGAGGACCAATGAGGTGGTCGCCAATGATTCCGCACCATACATTTACAGTCCACGGTCGCTGGCGCTCTACCTGTGTGAGCCAGCGAGGATTGTCCACGGACCAGTAATGCATGTTCCGTAGACTCACTGCCCCGTGGTTTGTGAAACCCGCTTCATCGGTAAACATGTAGAACTGCAGCGCATTCTCTGTTAATGCCCATTGACAGAATTGCACTCGATGATTAAAGTCATCACCATGTAATTGCTGATGCAGCGACACATGAAACGGGTGAAAGCGGTGACGATGCAGTATGCGCATGACACTACTTTGACTCAGTCCACCGGCTCTCGCAATGTCCCGTGTACTCATGCGTGGGTTCGTGGCAACAGCAGCTAACACACCAACTGCACCCGCTTCTCCTGTGACGGGCCTGTTACGGACCCGTTTGCGTGCTACGACCATACCTGTTGCATACAGTTGGCGGTAGATGTTTTGCAATGTGCGGCACGTTGGATGCTCTCTGTCCGGGTACCGTTCTGCGTACACCCTGCAGGCTTCAGCTGCATTTCGTCGACACTCGCCATAGATGAGTATCATCTCCGCCTTTTCAGAGTTCGAATACACCATGGTAACAGTTCCTACAGCACTACACTATCACAGACGTCTGGTAACACGGTGTACTACAGTTGGTCTGCTTGCGGAGACGAATGCAGAATAACAATAGCAGCAAGCGCTACATGCGGACACTGCGACAGCTAGACCAAACCACAACAGTGCACTACAGCCACACTCGTAAACACGGTCGTCATCGTAAACATGTCCCTGCAGATGCTGCTCGCCGACCGTGGCCCGTGTTTGTTACAACACGCAACTGAACGTCGGAGGTTTCAAGCGTCAGCTTTAGGTTACAATATCTCCGGATGTAATTAACATTTTACAATGCAACAAACGGCACTGATTACGTATTTGTTTATATGTTCAGATGTGCTAACAAAACTAACGTGGTTCCATTTTAAAAAACGTAGGTTTGTGTTAAAAAACACACTTCCGTGCATTTTTATATGGTTTGTATTAAACGATTACACTAGCCCCTCTCCTCACGTTCGGTCCGTGAAATCGGTTCGTCAGTATTTGATGTGGTTTACGAAATATATCCAGCGGTAACGTTAGGTGACTCACCCTGTATATTAGTTACACATTATTTTTTTAAGAGATATAATAAGTACTACAATAGGGAGACTCAGTTTGGGGCATCAGCTGTAAAGAAGAGATAGTACAGTGTGTAAACTTTTAGATGGCAGACCTCTCCCTAGTCCTGAATCGGCAGAAGTCGGTAAACGTCGGGAGGCTTCGGTAGGCACGCAGTTTCGACTGCTGCCAACATTACGCAGCTGACTGTGTTGTACAAGGTAGCCATTGTCGTCTGCTTCGTTGTTGTTTTGCGCTGTACTGTTCTGCGTGTTTTTATTGTGCAGTTGTGCTAAAAATTATCAAAATTAGTGAAGAGGCAGTTGCTGACCCATCTCGGGAGTCGCCAACAACCCCTATCGGTAGGCCTACGGTTAGAAGGAAACCAGTATTACGTAGCGATGCTCGCAAAATTATATTGCGTGTGATTGAATGCTGCGAAAGGGAGCAGAAGAAATTGCTTCACCCCATTTACAAATCTTCAGTGAGAGCTGCTACGTACACAGGACAAAGCATTAGTAGCATTGGAAGATTCGAACAGTTTTCCAAGAATCACCCTGGCGTATCACCACAGACGCCTGGCAAGAAAAGGCGAGTTTCCATTTCAGATATTTTGTTCGCGATCACTTTGAAGGAGCCCCCTATTTCGTCAGAATGACCTTATATTTCATTTTTCCTTGCTACTGTATTGCTCTGTATGGAAACATCACTGGTTACTGTATTATTTCGAAACACATTCATATTACAGTACATTTCCAAATTAAAAAAAAAGTGCAGTGCAGAAGGCATTTTCTTATAAATCTTTCTCTCTTTTAACTTTAAAAGAAGTGGAGAAATCGAAGTAATGATCGATGATTTCAACCAGCGTGTCATTCGCGACACGATAGCGGAATTTGATTCAGTGTGGAAGATTGTGCCGAGCCTGCGAACACTGCTTCCAGTTTTGCACGACAAAATAGGCTGGAAGTGGAGTATTATCTCGCTGAGAAAAGTACTTTTGTCTATCGGATTCATATGGCGTAAGGTGGAAAACAAGAGGAATGTGTTGCTAGAACGTCCAGACATTGTGCACTGGCGATCTCATTTCATTGTTGACATGACGAACTTCAGGGAAGCAGGCAGAGAAAAACTTTATCTCGATGAATCGTGGATCGATAATAACTTAACGTTTAATAAATGTTGACAGAGGAAGGGTGACTTACGTGAAGAGAGTGTCGTTGGTGTCACAACATGGGGGAGCGCATAGTAGACAAACATAAATACATTCATTTTTATATATACACTGCTGGCCATTAAAATTGCAACACGAAGAAGAAATGCAGGTAATAAACGGGTATTCATTGGACAAATATATTATACTAGAACTGACGTGTCATTACATTTTCACGCAATTTAGGTGGGTAGATCCTGAGAAATCAGTACCCAGAACAACCACCTCTGGCCGTAATAGCGGCCTTGAAACGCCTAGGCATTGAGTCAAACAGAGCTCGGATGGCGTGTACAAGTACAGCTGCCCGCGCAGCTTCAACACGATACCACAGTTCATCGAAAGTAGTGACTGGCGTATTGTGACGAGCCAGTTGCTCGGCCTCCATTGACCAGACGTTTCAATTGGTGAGAGATCTCGAGAATGTGCTGGCCAGGGCAGCAGTCCAACATTTTCTGTATCCAGAAAGGCCCGTACAGGGCCTGCAACATGCGGTCGTGCATTATCCTGCTGAAATGTAGGGTTTCCCAGGGATCGAATGAAGGGTAGAGCCACGGGTCGTAACACATCTGAAATGCAACGCCCACTGTTCAAAGTGCCGTCAATGCGAACATAAGGTGACGCAGACGTGTGACCAATGGCACCCCATACCATCACGCCGGGTGATACGCCAGTATGGTGATGACGAATACACGCTTCCAATGTGCGTGCACCGCGATGTCGCCAAACACGGATGCGACGATTATGATGCTGTAAACAGAACCTGGATTCATCCGAAAAATGACGTTTTGCCATTCGTGCAACCAGGTTCGCCGTCGAGTACACCATCGCAGGCGCTCCTGTCTGTGATGCAGCGTCAAGAGTAACCGCAGCCACGGTCTCCGAGCTGAAAGTCCGTGCTGCTGCAAACGTCTTCGAACTGTTCGTGCAGATGGTTGTTGTCTTGCAAACGTCCCCATCTGTTGACTCAGGAATCGAGACGTGGCTGTACGATCCGTTACAGCCATGCGGATAAGATGGCTGTCATCTCGACTGCTAGTGATACGAGGCCGTTGGGATCCAGCACGGCGTTCCGTATTACTCTCCTGAACCCACCGGTTCCATATTCTGCTAACAGTCATTGGATCTCGACCAACTCGAGCAGCAATGTCGCGATACGATAAACCGCAATCGCGTTAGGCTACAATCCGACCGTTATCAAAGTCGGAAACGTAATGGTACGTATTGCTCCTCCTCACACGAGGCATTACATGAACGTTTCACCGGGCAACGCCGGTCAACTGTGTATGAGAAATCGGTTGGAAACTTTCCTCATGTCAGCACGTTGTAGGTGTCGCCACCGGCTCCAACCTTGTGTGAATGCTCTGAAAAGATAATCATTTGCATATCACAGCATCTTCTTCCTGTCGGTCAAATTTCGCGTCTGTAGCACGTCATCTTCGTGGTGTAGCAATTTTAATGGCCAGTAGTGTATATATAGATTTTAATGTACATGACGATTTCAGTTTCGTTGACGAACAACATTTAAAGCGAGTTTTACTTCCAAGCCTTTCGTCTACTTTCGTGTAAGCATGAAGTGTAATTTGTAGTGCCATCACTGCAACTGGTAGGCGTGCCTTGTCCCCACCCCTCCTCCCCCCTACGGCTCCCCTCCCCTCGCCAGCCAATGCTTTCTTCCTCCTCTCCCCGCACTCCCCTCACAACTCTGCCGTCTTACAGTTAACACACTGTACGGATGCTCGAAGAATGACTGTAGTCTGGAGGGAAATGTGAGAGTGGGTATTGTTAGTTATTACAGTTTGAACAGCTTCGAAATGTCGCGTTTTAACTCGGAGATGGAGCCGATCGAGCACGGGGTGTGGCAGCGAATGAGGCGCGGTGCGCAGTATCTGGAGGGGGCGGCTGTCCAGGGAAGGCGCGACTCACCGATGAGCGTGAGCATCATGGAGGAGGTGACGTAGGCGATCAGGATGACGATGAGCGACGCGACGATGGCCAGCGGGATGGAGCGCCGCGGGTTGGTCGCCTCCTCGCCCGTCGTCGCGATGATGTCGAAGCCGATGAAGGCGTAGAAGCAGGTCGCCGCCCCCGTCAGCACCTGCGGCACAATAGGTGGCGGATCAGCGGGCAGTCAGCGGTCTCACCAGCCAGCTGCTTCGACAAAGCCAAAATGGTTCAAATGGCTCTGAGCACTATGGGACTTCTTAGGTCATCAGTCCCCTAGAACTTAGAACCACTTAAACCAAACTAACCTAAGGACATCACACACATCCATGCCCGAGGCAGGTTCCAGACTGTAGCGCCTAGAACCGGTCGGCCACTCCGGCCGGCCGACAAAGTCAGACAACTACATCTACATCTACATCCATACTCCGCAAGCCACCTGACGGTGTGTGGCGGAGGGTACCTTGAGTACCTCTATCGGTTCTCCCTTCTATTCCAGTCTGGTATTGTTTGCGGAAAAAAGGATTGTCGGTATGCCTCTGTGTGGGCTCTAATCTCTCTGATTTTATCCTCACGGTCTCTTCGCGAGAGATACGTAGGAGGGAGCAATATACTGCTTGACTGCTCGGTGAAGGTATGTTCTCGAAACGTCAACAAAAGCCCGTACCGAGCTACTGAGCGTCTCTCCTGCAGAGTCTTCCACTGGAGTTTATCTATCATCTACATAACATTTTCGCGATTACTAAACGATCCTGTAACGAAGCGTGCTGCTCACTGTTGAATCTTCTCTATCTCTTCTATTAACCCCATCTGGTACGGATCCCACAGAGGTGAGCAGTATTCGAGCAGTGGGCGAACAAGCGTACTGTAACCTACTTCCTTTGTTTTAGGACTGCATTTCCTTAGGATTCTTCCAATGAATCTCAGTCTGGCATCTGCTCTACCGACGATCAACATTATATGATCATTCCATTTTAAATCACTCCTAATGCGTACTCCCAGATACTTTATGGTATTAACTGCTTCCAGTTGCTGACCTGCTATATTGTAGCTAAATGATAAAGGATCTTTCTTTCTATGTATTCGCAGCACATTACACTTGTCTACATTGAGATTCAATTGCCATTCCCTGCACCATGCGTCAATTCGTTGTAGATCCTCCTGCATTTCAGTACAATTTTCCATTGTTACAACTTCTCGATATACTACAGCATCATCCGCAAAAAGCCTCAGTGAACTTCCGATGTTATCCACAAGGTCGTTTATATATATTGTGAATAGCAACGGTCCTACGACTCTTCCCTACGGCACACCTGAAATCATTCTTACTTCGGAAGACTTCTTTCCACTGAGAATGACAGGGTGCGTTCTGTTATCTAGGAATCTTCAATCCTATTGACACAATTGGTCTGATAGTCCATATGCTGTTACTTTGTTCATTAAACGACTGTGGGGAACTGTATCGAACGCCTTCCGAAAGTCAAGAAACACGGCATCTACTTGGGAACCCGTGTCTATGGCCCTCTGAGTCTCGTGGACACGCAGATCCGGACTGAAGGGCCTAACACCGCTCGGCCACCGCGGACGGCGTCTGGGGAATGTCTTCGTGGCATACCATGGGGTGATCTCGTCATTCTCGAAAACGCAATGTATCAACACAAATATGCATCTATCCCTGGGGACAGTGTCCACCCTCGCATGCAGTTACTTTTTCTTTAGCATGATGGCAGTCACCAGCAACACAATGGAACGTGTCACACAGTTCGGAGTGTACTTGTGTGGTTCAAATGGCACCAGGATGAGATTCCCGCACTCCCTAGACCACCGGACTCTCCGGATTTAAAGACATTCGATAATCTGTGGGACCGCCTCAGCGGGGCTGTTCGCATGGATCCTCAACTGAGAAACCTACCACAGCTGTTCACAGCTCTGGGGTCGGCATGGCTCCACGTACGTGTCGGTACCTTCCAGAACCCTAGCGACTCTCTTCCTTCAGGCCTTACAGTGGTCCGCTACTGCAAAAGGTGGTTACTCGGGCTTCCGACTGGTGGTCAAATAAATGCGACTGGACTACAGCCTGGTCCATTGATCCCCGACTAGGCTAAATATCTCACGAAATAAGCGTCAAACGAAAAAACTACAAAGAACGAAACTCGTCTAGCTTGAGGGGGGAAACCAGATGGCGCTATGGTCGGCCCGCTAGATGGCGCTGCCGTAGGTCAAACGTGTATCTACTGCGTTTTTTGGAATAGGAACCCCCATTTCTTATTACATATCCATGTAGTACGTAAAGAAATATGAATGTTTTAGTTGGGCCACTTTTTTGCCTTGTGATAGATGGCGCTGTAATAGTCACAAACATATGGCTCACAATTTTAGACGAACAGCTGGTAACAGGTAGGTTTTTTTAAAATTAAAATACAAAAAAATGGCTTTGAGCACTATGGGACTTAACAGCTGAGGTCATCAGTCCCCTAGAACTTAGAACTACTTAAACCTGACTAACCTAAGGACATCACACACATCCATGCCCGAGGCAGGATTCGAACCTGCGACCGTCGCGGTCGCGCGGCTCCAGACTGTAGCGCCTAGAACCGCTCGGCCACTCCGGCCGGCCAATTAAAATACAGAACGTAGGTACGTTTGAACATGTTATTTCGAAATTACAATGAAATGAACACCCTTAGCTGCTTACAGGTGTTGACATACGTCAACGGGGACAGATGAAAATGTGTGTCCCGACCGGGACTTGAACCCGGGAGGCGTGCCAGAGATAAATCCCTGCATTCGCACTATCCTCTGCGTCCTCGGTGGCTGAGATAGATAGAGCGTCTGCCATGTAAGCAGGAGATCCCAGGTTCGATCGGGGCACACATTTTCATCTGTCCCCGACTGATGACCATAGCTGTTAAGTCCCATAGTGCTCAGAGCCATTTGAACCATTTTTTCATCTGTCCCCGTTGACATATGTCAACGCCTGTAAGCAGCTAAGGGTGTTCATTTCATTGTAGTTTCGAAATAAAATGTTCAAAAGTACCTACGTTCTGTATTTTAATTTTAAAAAAACCTACCTGTTACCAACTGTTCGTCTAAAATTGTGAGCCATATGTTTGTGACTATTACAAAAAATGGTTCAAATGGCTCTGAGCACTATGGGACTCAACTGCTGAGGTCATTAGTCCCCTAGAACTTAGAACTAGTTAAACCTAACTAACCTAAGGACATCACAAACATCCATGCCCGAGGCAGGATTCGAACCTGCGACCGTAGCGGTCTTGCGGTTCCAGACTGCAGCGCCTTTGTGACTATTACAGCACCATCTATCACAAAGCGGAAAAAGTGGTCCAACTAAAACATTCATATTTCTTAACGTACTACACGAATATGTAATACAAAATGGGGGTTCCTATTTTAAAAAAAACGCAGTTGATATCCGTTTGACCTATGGTAGCGCCATCTAGCTGGCCAACTATAGCGCCATCTGGTTTCCCCCTTCAAGCTAGACAAGTTTCGTTCTTTGTAGTTTTTCCGTTTGACGCTTATTTCGTGAGATATTTGGTCCGGTCCCAATCAATGGACCACCCTGTACAGTACTGGCAGAAATAGTGTTGTGACGGGAGGTACTGAGTGGTGTTTGGTTAGCTCAGTCGGCAGAGCACTTACGTGCGAAAGGCTAACATCGCGAGTTCGAGTCTCGGTCCGGCACACAGTTTTAATCTGCCGGGAGGTGTCAAGAGTGTATTACTGCACAGTACGTCACAGTAGGCAAACACCTATTTTGCGCTAACTTATTACCAGATAGTTGAATTTTACGGTAAAGTGCATTAGAGAGCTAAAAACGGGTTGACTTTGCAGCTACGTCTACAAAAGTAAAGGCAGACAGGCGCTGCGCACAAGAGAGCTGAGTGGACTCACCCCGGACCAGCCGAAGGGCAGGAAGCCCTTGGACTCGGACCAGTTGCGGCCGTCGACGTAGAAGAGGCCGGCCGACATGATGAACACCCAGACGGCCAGGTTGATGGCGTTGAGCACGTTGTTGAAGATGAGCGACTTCTTGACGCCGGCCGCCATCACCAGCGTCATCAGCAGCGTGATGAGGCACGCCAGGAAGTCCGGCGGCCGACCTGCGGCGCCGTCCACGTCGCCATCAGCGGCGCTCTACACAACACTACCCTGTCGCTGAAGCCCTTCGCTACTCTGCGCCGTACTGCTAAAATGCGGACCCCGCGTCAACTCCAAACTAGCAGATTCCTTTTCATGTTCAAAACCGGTGCTAAGGCCCTGTACTCTTTCTCTGCTGCAGTTCCACCTACACATTGCAGAAGCAGTCAAGGAAACAAAAGAACAACTCATACGTGTCATTAACAATCAGGGTGAAAGAATGAAACTTCCTGGCAGATTAAGATCGTGTGCCGGACCGAGACCCGAACTCGGGACCTTTGTCTTCCGCGGGCAAGTGCTCTACCAACAGAGCTACCCAAGCACGACTCACGCCCCGTTCTCACAGCCTCACTTCTGCCAGTACCTCGTCTCCTACCTTCCAAACTTTACAGAAGCTCTCCTGCAAACCTTGCAGCACTAGCACTCCTGAAAGAAAGGATATTGCGGAGACATGGCTTAGCCACAGCCTGGGGGATGTTTCCAGAATGAGATTTTCACTCTGCAGCGAAGTGTGCGCTGATATGAAACTTCCTGGTAGGTTAAAACTGTGTACCGGACCGAGACTCGAACTCGGGACCTTTGCCTATCGCGGGCAAGTGCTCTACCAACTGAGCTACCCAAGCACGACTCACGCCCCGTCCTCACAGCTTTACTTCTGCCAGTATCTCGCCTCCTACCTTCCAAACTTTACAGAAGCTCTCCTGCGAACTTTGCAGAACTAGCACTTATGAGAGAAAGGATGGTAGAGCACTTGCCCGCGAAAGGTACAACCTCCCGAGTTCGAGTCTCGGTCCGGCACACAGTTTTAATCTGCCAGGAAGTTTCATATCAGCGCACACTCCGCTGCTGAGTGAAAATCTCATTCTGGAAACATCCCCCAGGCTGTGTCTAAGCCATGTCTCCGCAGTATCCTTTCTTTCAGGAGTGCTAGTTCTGCAAGGTTCGCAGGAGAGCTTCTGTTAAGTTTGGAAGGTAGGAGATGAGGTACTGGCAGAAGTGAGGCTGTGAGAACGGGGCGTGAGTCGTGCTTGGGTAGCTCAGTTGGTAGAGCACTTGCCCGCGAAAGGCAAAGGTCCCGATTTCGAGTCTCGGTCCGGCACACAGTTTTAACCTACCAGGAAGTTTCATGTCAGCGCACAATCCGCTGCAGAGTGAAAATCTCATTCTGGAGACTGTAGTCTTTCTTTGCTACTGTCCGACCTCTACACCAAAGAAGCAATCGAGGAAGCAAAAGGAAGAATCCGGGGTGTCAATAATCAGGATGTGTCCTCGGAGTCTTTCACGACGGCATACTTGAATAAAACGTTTCGGTTTTCCAGCTGCGTCAGTTCGAATAAAATCCTCGAGCTTTCGACGGCCATCTCCGCCATCATCGTCAGGAGTTGACTGACTGCCAGGGCTGTTTTTTTTTCTTTTTCCTTTACTGTATTTCGATTCCCCCCCAAAGTGGGCGGGCTGGCAGCAGCCTATTACGCTGCTCTGCAGCCTACAGACTTTTTTAAAATGTAAGGAGAAGTTAAGAAACAATAAAAGCAGCCGATAAAACGGTGACTGAAATTGTAAAACGGCGGAAAATTGTGGAAAGTTAAAACATAACGCAAAGGGTTGGCAAAGCGAATAAAAATACACAGGATGCAGATAGGTAACATATTAGACAGGCAATTAAGAAACATGGCAACAGTCTGGGTTCTGTTCGCAAGAGGTAAAAAATCACACCCAGCGACAGTATGACCGCCGTTCGCAACACTTCCCAAAAGACATACAACATGCAACACTCACTGTAAAACATTCACTGTAAAGCACTGCACGAAAATGTCGGCACAAAGATGACACTCCCTAGCCGAGGGCAGATGGAGGGGGGGGGGGGAGGGACCTGGATGAGGGGGAAAACAAGGAGGGAGGAGAGGGAAAAACGAAAGGGGTGGGGAACCAAAGGAGTGAGAGGACTCATAAGGGGGGAGAGGGGCAGGGCAGACGCGAGAGGGGATGGGAGGAGGGAAATGCAAAAGGGCTCTGGGGACACAAGGGGGGCAGAGAGAGGGTAGGTGGGGAAAAAAAGAGGATGGAAGGAGGGGGAGAGGGAGCCCAGGAAAAGGACAGAGGAAAGGAGGGGGAGTGAGGATCAGAGTTGATAGGAAGGATAAATGGAGGGAGAGAGGGCATCATCTGGGAGGGGGAGTTGATGGAAGCCACCTTGGGAAAGGAGATGGTATAGAGATGGAGGGCAGCGGGGACACAACAGTGAAGACGTGGCAGGGGGCGGGGATGGGAGTGGTGAGGAGCAACCAGGGGTGAGGGGGATCAAGGCAGCGGGAGCTGTAGAGGATGCGGATATGTTCGAGGAACAGGAGCAGATGGGGGAAAGGAATCAGGTCATAGAGGATCTGCGTGGGGGACGGGAGGAGTATATGGAAGGTGAGGTGGAGTGCATGATGCTCGAGGATCTGGAGGGACTTATAGAATTTGGGGGGGGTGGGGGCAGATATCCAGGCTGGACTGGCATAACAGAGGATGGGACGGATTAAGGATTTGTAGGTGAGGAGGACGGTAGAGGGGTGCAACCCCTACGTCCGACCAGAGAGGAGTTTGAGGAGTCGGAGGAGGTTGTGGGCTTTGGGTTGGATGGAGTGGAGATGAGGGATCCAGGTGAGGTGACGGTCAATGGTGAGGCCGAGGTTGGTGAGGGTGGGGGTGAGGCAGACAGGACGGGCGCAGACAGTAAGGGAGAAATCCAGGAGCCGGAAGGAGTGAGTGGTACGACCTACAACAATTGCCTGGGTCTCGGAAGGACTGATTGTGAGGAGCCACCTGTTACACCAAGTGGCAAAAAGGTAAAGGTGATTCTGGAGAAGGCGTTGGGACCGTTGGAGGGGAGGAGCGAGGGCGAGGAATGTGATGTCATCGGCATATTGCAAGAGGTGTACTGGGGGGGGGGGGGGGTTGGGCACACCTGCAGAGGGGTAGAAGGTGTGGGAATTGGCATTATGGATGGTAACATAGGAGGAGCGGCAGGAGAGGAAGGAGGCCATCAGACGGATGTAGCTGACAGGAAGGGCGGAGGTTTGGAGTTTAAACAGGAGACCGGGGATGCCAAACACAGTTGTAGGCATTTTCGAGGTCGAGGGAGACAAAAATGGTGGAGCGACGGGAGTTAAGTTGGAGGGAGAGGAGACGAGTGAGGCAGAGGAGTTGGTCATCGGCAGAGAAGGAAGGTCAAAAGCCACATCGGGTGTCAGGGAGGAGGTGGTTTTGGCGGAGGTGATGATGGATGGGCCGGGAAAGGATGGATTCCGACGTGAGACAGATATGACGATAGGAAGAAGTGTCAATGGAGGCTTGTTGGGTTGGAGAACATCAGGATACCGGAGGTTTTCCACAGGTCGGGATAGAAGCCAGTGGCAAGGATGACATTGTAGAGGGTGGCAAGGACGGAAAGGAAAGAGGGAGGGTAGTGTTTGAGGTGGCGGTAGGTAATGCAGTCGTGGCCAGGAGCAGTGTTGCCTTTAGTGCGGAGTGTGAAGCTGATGTCCTGTGTAGTGATGGGAGTGTTAAGTTCAGATGGTGGTGTGTGGCCCAAGTAATGGAAGCTAGGAGCAAGGGGAGGAACAGAGGTATTTGTTCGATCCATGACGTGCCGGGGCAGTTTCGGTTTCTTGCTTGCATAGGCACGATGACATCATCAGCAGCGAATCACATCGACCCAATGTGGCGCGCGCGTGTAAGTCGACCCGAGCATCTAGCGGAGCTATTGCCCGTGGCAGCATCGGTGACGTAAGGTGGCGCCAGGGGCAGGCGCCACGTTTGAAACTGCCGCTCCAGCGTCGCGCATCTGTCTCTGCTTTCTTCGATGTCCAGCACCCGCCCCCATGCCCTGCTGAGTGTGCTAAGGCTAAACGGACTGTATTCCTCCCATGATGAGGAACAACTAGCTGTAAGTTAGGACGTCTGCCGCAGAAACTTGGGCTAAGACCAGTGTTACAGCCCGCCCCCAAGATACGATATATGTTGCGTCCTGTTACTGACGACATTGCTCTTCGGGTGTCCGTTGTGTGTGGTGTACCCTGTGAATGTGACAGCACGTATATCGGATAAACAATTCGAACGGTTGCGGAGCGTTGTACTGAGCACAAGCGCCATATAGAACAAAGTGAGCTTGACAAGTCGGCCATAGCGGTTCAAAATGGTTCAAATGGCTCTGAGCACTATGGGACTTAATTTCTGAGGCCATCAGTCCCCTACAACTTAGAACTACTTAAACCTAACTAACCTAAGGACATCACAAACATCCAAGCCCGAGGCAGGATTCGAACCTGCGACCGTAGCGGTAGCGCGGTTCCAGACTGTAGCGCCTAGAACCGCTCGGCCACCCCGGCCGGCGGCCATAGCGCAGAACTGCCTAGAAAACGAACATAAAATACAGTTCGAAAATTGGAAAGTGTTGGCTCATACGTCTACATATTGCGACTCAGTTATAAAGGAAGCGGATTCGTTTAAACAACAACAATTTCATCAGAGACCGGGGATGCACACTCAGCAGGGCATGGGGTCGGGCGTTGGACATCGAAAGAAAGCAGAGACAGATGCGCGACGAGGGAGCGGCAGTTTCAAACGTGGCACCTGCCCCTGGAGACACCTGACGTCACCGGTGCTGCCACGGGCAATAGCTCCGCTAGATACGCTGGTCGACACACACTCGCGCGCCACATTGGGTCGATCTGGTTGGCTGCTGATGATGTCATTGTGCCCATATAAGCGAGAGACTGTAACAGCCCCGGTGGAATCCACCCTTTCCCGGCGCATCCATCACCACCTCCGCCAAAACCACCTCCTCCCCAACACCCAATGTGGCTTTCGACCTTCCTTCTCTGCCAATGACCAACTCCTTCACCTCACTCATCTCCTCTCCCTCCAGCTTAACCCCCGTCGCTCCGGCATTTTTGTATCCCTCGACCTTGAAAAGGCCTACGACCATGTCTGGCATCGCGGTCTCCTATTTAAACTCCAAACCTGCGCCCTTCCTGTCAATTACATCCGTCTGATGGCCTCCTTCCTCTCCTGCCGCCCCTCCTATGTTACCATCCGTAATGCCAATTCCCACAACTTCTACCCCTCTGCAAGTGTGCCCCAGGGCTCTGTCCTCTCCACCGAGCGAGGTGGCGCAGTGGTTAGCACACTGGACTCGCATTCGGGAGGACGACGCTTCAATCCCGTCTCCGGCCATCCTGTTTTAGGTTTTCCATGATTTCCCTAAATCGCTTCAGGCAAATGCCAGGATGGTGCCTTTGAAAGGGCACGGCCGATTTCCTTCCCCTCCCTTCCCTCACCAGAGCTTGCGCTCCGTCTCTAATGACCTCGTTGTCGACGGGACGTTAAACACTAATCTCCTCCTCCTCCTCCTCCTCTGTCCTCTCCCATCTCCTCTACCTCCTGTACACGGCAGATACGCCCCAACCCCCCCCCCCCCCCTGTAGAACACCTCTTGCAGTATGCCGATGACACCGCATTCCTTGCCCTTGCTCCTACCCTCCGACGGTCCCAACGCCTTCTCCAGAATCACCTTTACCTTTTTGCTACTTGGTGTAACCAGTGGGTTCTGACAATCAATCCTTCCGAGACCCAGGCAATCGTCGTAGGTTGTACCACTCGCTCCTTCTGGCTCCTGGACTTCTCCCTTACCGTCTGCGCCCGTCCTGTCTGCCTCACCCCACCCTCACCTACCTCGGCCTCACCATTGACCGTCACCTCACCTGGATCCCTCATCTTCGCTCCATCCAATCCAAAGCTCACAACCTCCTCCGACTCCTCAAACTCCTTTCTGGTCGGACGTGAGGGTTGCACCCCTCTACCGTCCTCCTCACCTACAAATCCTTAATCCATCTCATCCTCTGTTATGCCAGTCCCGCCTGGATATCTGCCCCCCCCCCAAATTCTAAAAGTCCCTCCAGATCCTCGAGCGTCATGCACCCCACCGCGCCCTCCGTATACGCCTCCCGTCCCCCACTCGGATCCTCTACGACCTCATTCCTTTACCCCATCTGCTCCTATTCCTCGAACATATCTGCATACTCCACACCTCCCGCCACCTCGATCCTCCTCACCGCCTGGTTGCTCCTCTCGTCTCCTCTCCTATCCCCGCCCCCTGCCACATCTTCACTGTTGTGTCCCCCCTACCCTCCATCTCTACACCCTTCATCTCATTTCCCAAGGTGGCTTCCATCAACTCCCCCTCCAGGATGATGCCCTCTCTCCCTTCATCTATCCCTCCTATCAACTCTGATCCCCTCCTTTCCTCCTTCCTTTCCCTGGGCTTCCTCTTCCCCCCTTCCATCCTGTTTTCTCCTGGCCTAACCTCTCCAGCCTCCCTTCGCCTCCCCCCTCAGTACTTTTGTATTCCCCTCCTCTGCCTTCCCCACTCCCTGTCGCATCTGCCCAGCAGCCCCCACCCTTCTTATGGGTCCCCATCCTCCATCAGCTCTTTTCCCGCCTCCCCACCTCGCTTTTCCTCTCCTTCCTCTCCTCCCTTTTTTATTTTCCCATCATCTGTCCAGTTTCCCCCCACCTGCTCTCGGCTGTGGTCTGTCACATTTGCCAACTTTTTTGTGCAGTGTTCCAGTGACTGTTCAGTGTTGTTAGTCTTTCTCGTGTTGCGAACAGAAACCATGCTGTCGCTAGGTGTGAATTTTATGTCTTTTGCAAACAGACACCAGACTGTCGCCGTGTTTTTTTAACTGTCTGTCTATTGTTTTACCTGTCTGCTTCGTATGTATTTTATTACCATCATCATCCCTCTGTTCTTTCTTTTAAGTTCCACGATTTCTTTTCGCCATGTTACTCTTTAAGTCTCCGATTTTATCGCCTGTTTTTGTTATTTATTCTCTTCATCTTTTTAACAAAGTCTGTAGTCTGAAGACCGGCGTACTGAGCTGCTGCCAGCCCGCTCCCTTCGGGGGAATTGAAATTCAATAAAGCAAAGAAAAAAGAAAAATGAAAACAGCCCCGGTAGCCAGTGAACTCCTGACGACAATGGCGGAGATGGTCCTCGAAAGCTCCAGCATTTTATTCGAACTGACGCGGCTGGAAAACCAAGAACGTTTTATTCAACAATCATGGTGAAAGAATATTAATGACGTGATTCGCTGGCCACAGACCTATCCTCTGTCAAAGCGAGGAAGAATTACAGGAATTTTGCAAAAACAGACATAATGTTTGCAGGGATACCGCAATCACTTTTTGGTGGAATGTTACTTATAATCCGTCATTGATTGCAAAATATTTTACACATGACCAGTTTCCGTTCCTCTAGAGCCATCTTCAGATCTGAAATGACAATGATACTAATTTTCTATTTCACAAATGGAAGCCTATTTCGTCTTATCTGATCAACATGAAATGTACCAGAGCGTACCTGCAATTTCGATTACAGGAGTAACCCGTCCACACACAGAAACCCTTACATGCTGCGTCACATTAAATTGGTTGGCAGAATGCACGTCATTTATATTAATTATAAAACCCTTACTGACAGGTGGCGTCCGGTTCATTTGTTACATTACCTATGCACCTACCGTATTAAGTACGTTTTTCTGATTTGCTTTTATCTCTAAAAATACTTGGTTAAGATCTATAGTTGCCAAGGTTAAAATCTGTACTTGTCAAAATTAAGATACACAATATAATTATCGTTTTTGTACGATCGCAAACAAAGGGCGATTTCTATATCCACGGCGCTGGTGTAGACTTGTTTTCCTCCGTGGTCTGCTTCCGTGGTTCCCGCTTTTTCGGTGCACTCAGTCACGAACAGTGAACAAAACTTAGACATTCTACATAGAGCTCATAAGGGACGGTTTCTTGACATTTTAGAAGAAGTTGAAATACTGGGTGCTGCAAAAAGGTACGGCCAAACTTTCAGGAAACATTCCTCACACACAAAGAAAGAAAATGTGTTATGTGGACATGTGTCCGGAAACGCTTACTTTCCATGTTACAGCTCATTTTATTACTTCTCTTCAAATAACATTAATCATGGAATGGAAACACACAGCAACGGAACGTACCAGCGTGACTTCAAACACTTTGTTACAGGAAATGTTCAAAATGTTCTCCGTTAGCGAGGATACATGCATCCACCCTCCGTCGCACGGAATCCCTGATGCGCTGATGCAGCCCTGCAGAATGGCGTATTGTATCACAGCCGTCCACAATACGAGCACGAAGAGTCTCTACATTTGGTACCGTCGTTGCGTAGACAAGAGCTTTCAAATGCCTCAATAAATGAAAGTCAAGAGGGTTGAGGTCAGGAGAACGTGGAGGCCACGGAATTGGTCCGCCTCTACCAATCCATCGGCCACCGAATCTGTTGTTGAGAAGCGTATGAACACTTCGACTGAAATGTGCAGGAGCTCCATCGTGCATGAACCACATGTTGTGTCGCACTTGTAAAGGCACATGTTCTAGCAGCACAGGTATGAAATCGTGATAACATGCTCCATTGAGCGTAGGTAGAAGAACATGGGGCCCAATCGATACATCAACAACAATGCCTCCCCAAACGTTCACAGAAAATCTGTGTTGATGACGTGATTGCACAATTGCGTGCGGATTCTCGTCAGCCCACACATGTTGATTGTGAAAATTTACAATTTGATCACGTTGGAATGAAGCCTCATCCGTAAAGAGAACATTTGCACTGAAATGAGGATTGACACATTGTTGGATGAACCATTCGCAGAAGTGTACCCGTGGAGGCCAATCAGCTGCTGATAGTGCCTGCACACGCTGTACACGGTACGGAAACAACTGGTTCTCCCGTAGCACTCTCCATACAGTGACGTGGTCAACGTTACCTTGTACAGCAGCAACTTCTCTGACGCTGACATTAGGGTTATCGTCAACTGCATGAAGAATTGCCTCGTCCATCGCAGGTGTCCTCGTCGTTCTAGGTCTTCCCCAGTCGCGAGTCATAGGCTGGAATGTTCCGTGCTCCCTAAGACGCCGATCAATTGCTTCGAACGTCTTCCTGTCGGGACACCTTCGTTCTGGAGATCTGTCTCGATACAAACGTATCGCGCCACGGCTATTGCCCCGTGCTAATCCGTACATCAAATGGGCATCTGCCAACTCCGCATTTGTAAACATTGCACTGACTGCAAAACCACGTTCGTGATGAACACTAACCTGTTGATGCTACGTACTGATGTGCTTGATGCTAGCACTGTAGAGCAATGAGTCGCATGTCAACACAAGCACCGAAGTCAACATTACCTTCCTTCAATTGGGCCAACTGGCGGCGAATCGAGGAAGTACAGTACATACCGACGAAACTAAAATGAGCTCAAAGATGGAAATTAAGCATTTCCGGACACATTTCCCCATAACATCTTTTCTTTCTTTGTGTGTGAGGGATGTTTCCTGAAAGTTTGGCCGTACCTGTTTGTAACACCCTGTATACACGTACAAAAATAAAGATCCGGATTTAATCCTCAACGAGGAAAGCGAGTTCAATCACAACGCCTATTTTAGTCTTTACGACGACTTACTGAGATGGTCATTGTTGCGTATAGAAGTCCAAGCCGAAGGATGAGAGATGTGAATAAACTGGAAGATGCGTGCAGCGCCTGGCGTCTTTGGCGGGCACTCCTGCACGGCCCTCTTACCCACGGCGGTGTACGTCAGACGACTGAACGGATCGGCACAACACCGAAATAGCGGGAACCACGGAAGCTGACCATGGAGGAAAACAAGTCTAGACCAGAGCCAAGGATATAGAAATAGCCCTTTGTTTGCGATCGTACAGAAACGAGAATTATATTGTGTATCTTAATTTTGACAAGTACAGATTGCACCTTGACAACTATAGATCTTAACTAAGTATTTTTACAGATAAAAGCAAATTAGAAAAACCTACTTAATACAATATGTCCATATGTAATGTAACAAATGTACCGGACGCCACCTGTCGGTAATAGTTTTATAATTAATATAAATGACGAGCACTCTGCCAACCAATTTAATGTGACGCAGCATGTGAAGGTTGCTCAGTGTGGACGGGTTACTCCTGTAACCGAAATATCAGGTACGTTCTGGTACATTTGATGCTGATCAGATAAGACGAAATAGGCTTCAATTTGTGGAATAGTAAATCAGTATCATTATCATTTCAGGCCTGAAGATGGTTCTAGAGGAACCGAAACGGTCATGTGAATAAATATTTTGCAATCAAGACGGATTATAAGTAACACTGCCATTACAGGAATGAACAGTCTTGTGAGACTGGCGAGAACACGGCAAGTGCCAATACCCGATTTCCCAGAAACTTCGCTGACTGGAAGAGGAATCAAAGTAAGCTACCACGTTCCTCGACTTACCTCTAGGCACTCGACAGGCAGAATTACTGATAGCCTTGGGAGAACCAGGCATGACATAATTCTTCCATCTCGCGTGCAAGATGTATGAGACAGGCGAAATACCACCAGACATCAAAAAGAATTTAATATTCCCAATTCCAAAGAAAGCAGGTACCGAACTGTCACTGTAATAAGTCACGGTTGTAAAATACTAATCCTTTACAGAAGAATGGAAAAAACTGGTAGAAGCCGACCTCGGGGAAGATCAGTTTGGATTCCGTAGAAATGGACGAACACGTGAGACAATACTGACCGTACGTCTTATCTCAGAAGACGGCTTAAGGAAAAGCAAATCTACGTTCATGGCGTTTGCAGATTTAGAGAAAGCTTTAGACCAGGGATCCCCAAACTATTTTGGACAAGTGACCCCTTTTCCAAAATGAACTGTTACCTCAGACCCCCATGGCCAAATTACCTACTTTTAAGATCAACCCCCTTATTCATAATGGCCTGATAACTTAAATCAGCTGCTACAGAGTGTTATTTTTCATTCTGACTTAGGTCAATAGAAGAAGACAGAGTGAGAATTAGCAATGCCTTAAGTTAGCAGACTATTATGAATAAGGGGGCCTATCTTGAAAGTTTTAAAGAAGAACTTGTGTTAATTTAATAGGAGTCTATTTTTACACCTCGTCGACCCCCAAAATCAGTTTTCGTTTATGTCGACCCCTAGGAAACCGATATCGACCCCTTGGGGAATCCCTGCTTTAGACAATGTTGATTGCCGTACTCTCTCTGAAATTCTGAAGGTAGCAGGGGTAAAAAACAGGGAGCGAAATGTTATTTTCAACTTGTATAGAAACCAGACGGCAGTAATAAGAGTCGAGACGCAGGAAGGAAAGCAATGGTTGAGAATGGAGTGAGATAGATTCCACATTTCTAGATTTCCGGGAAGCATTTGACATGGTGCGCAATTGCAGTCTCTTAAGAGGACCACACCGTGGTTCAGGTCGAAAAAAATCCATTTTCGGTTTTCATCATATTTCGATAGATTAAGGTTTTATTACTCTGAAAAGGATTTTCCTGAAAAAAATTTTTTTCGAGCTTATGTGCCAAGCCCACTTTTCGGTCAGCCACTTTTCTGCATATATTTTAGATCTTTATATCCCCAACATTGCACGTTAGGGACTTTTTTTTATTCCCGAGTGTGCTGCCTATTCTTGGAATGCAACGGTCGGTGTTCTTTTGTTTCTGCTGTTTGCAAACAACACGCTTTGAAACACGCAGTTAGTTTTGTTCAAGTGTGATTGCGATTAATTGTTACAGAAAACTTGCAGGTATACTATGGGCAGGCAATTAGGAGAAATAAAGAAAATCTGGAGGCAGTGAAGAGAGATGTTTGGGCGATATTCTTCCATAAGTCGTCTACTCACGATAAGCCATGTCATGGATGGTGTCCCTCAGGAGAAAGTTCGTGGTGCAAATACAATAGGGCTCAGGCTACTAAAGGATCTTATTCTCACCAGCATTCTCTTCCTGCTGCTGTTATTACAGCAATTAAACCTATTTTCAGAGACTTGGCTCATCCTGACCTTCTAAGGAAATGTCTGCATGGGCAGACACAGAACCCAAATGAATGTTTCGACAGCATAATTTGGAACCGCCTTCCTAAAACTGTATTTGTTGGTACGCAGACAATGATACTAGGAGTTCATGATGCTGTTATTACATTCAATTGTGGTAATATTGGAAAGTGTTGGGTACTGAAAAAGCTGGGAATTAATCCTGGAGAAAATATGATCACTGGGCTGCAACAGTTCGAAAAAATGAAGATAGCCGATGCAGACAGGTCTGTATCTAACACGGCCAAGAAAGCAAGACAAACATCCAGGAAGGTGAAAAAGAAGCTGGAAGGCCTGCTAGAGGCCAAAGAAGGGCCATCATATGCAGCAGGACAGTTTTAATTAACTGTAAGTAACAAATTTGAAAAGTTTTTTCTTTTAAAGTCAATTTGCCGCAAATTAAAATTTTCAGTACATATGCCCCGTTGTATCAGAAACTATCATAGATAAATGAATGAAATTTTCAGAGACTCTGCATAACATTAAAAGCCACCTCTGGTACTACATTCATTAATATTCCCCCATTAGGAAGCTCACAAAAATATTTTCTGCAGAAAAAATTAATAATTCTTGTTAATAAATTTAAAAAAGTATTTCTTAAAAACTATAAAATGGAAGAAGTAGATTTTAGTACAGTTGCGTATTAGCATCATGTAACATATAGTAAAAATATTAAGGTCCTGCATCAAATAGTTTTTTTCCGAAATGGGTCAAATACTTGCCTAAATTAACATGGGTTAGATAGGCAGGTGTGGTCCAGTTAACGAAGATACGAGCATGTGGAATAAGTTAACAGATATATGAATGGTTCAGACACTTTCTAAGCAATAGAGCCCAGTATGTTGTCCTCGACGGCGAGTGTTCATCAGAGAGAAGGGTATCGTCAGGAGTGCCCCAGGGAAGTGTGATAGGACCGCTGTTGTTATGTATACAGGGTGTTACCAAAAGGTACGGCCAAACTTTCAGGAAACATTCCTCACACACAAAGAAAGAAAATATGTTATGTGGACATGTGTCCGCAAACGCTTAATTTCCATGTTAGAGCTCATTTTAGTTTCGTCAGTATGTACTGTACTTCCTCGATTCACCGCCAGTTGGCCCAACTGAAGGAAGGTAATGTTGATTTCGGTGCTTGTGTCGACATGCGACTCATTGCTCTACAGTACTAGCATCGAGCACATCAGTACGTAGCATCAACAGGTTAGTGTTCATCACGAACGTGGTTTTGCAGTCAGTGCAATGTTTACAAATGCGGAGTTGGCAGATACCCATTTGATGTATGGATTAGCACGGGGCAATAGCCGTGGCGCGGTACGTTTGTATCGAGACAGATTTCCAGAACGAAGGTGTCCCGACAGGAAGACGTTCGAAGCAATTGATCGGCGTCTTAGGGAGCTCGGAACATTCCATCCTATGACTCGCGACTAGAACGATGAGGACACCTGCAATGGACGAGGCAATTCTTCGTGCAGTTGACGATAACACTAATGTCAGCGTCAGAGAAGTTGCTGCTGTACAAGATAACGTTGACCACGTCACTGTATGGAGAGTGCTACGGGAGAACCAGTTGTTTCCGTATCGTGTACAGCGTGTGCAGGCACTATCAGCAGCTGATTGGGCTCCACGGGTACACTTCTGCGAATGGTTCATCCAACAATGTGTCAATCCTCATTTCAGTGCAAATGTTCTCTTTACGGATGAGGCCTCATTCCGACGTGATCAAATTGTAAATTTTCACAATCAACATGTGTGGGCTGACGAGAATCCGCACGCAGTTGTGCAATCACGTCATCAACACAGAGTTTCTGTGAACGTTTCGGCAGGCATTGTTGGTGATGCCCCGATGGGGCCCCCTGTTCTTCGACCTACGCTCAATGGAGGACGTTATCACGATTTCATACGGGATACTCTACCTGTGGTGCTAGAACATGTGCCTTTACAAGTACGACACAACATGTGGTTCATGCACGATGGAGCTCCTGCACATTTCAGTCGAAGTGTTCGTACGCTTCTCAACAACAGATTCGGTGACCGACGGATTGGTAGAGGCGGACCAATTCCGTGGCCTCCACGCTCTCCTGACCTCAACACTCTTGACTTTCATTTATGGGGGCATTTGAAAGCTCTTGCCTACGCAACCCCGGTACCAAATGTATAGACTCTTCGTGCTCGTATTGTGGACGGCTGTGATACAATACGCCATTTTCCAGGGCTGCATCAGCTCATCAGGGATTCCGTGCGACGGAGGGTGAATGCATGTATCCTCGCTAACGGAGGACATTTTGAACATTTCCTGTAACAAAGTGTTTGATGTCACGCTGGTACGTTCCGTTGCTGTGTGTTTCCATTCCATGATTAATGTGATTTGAAGAGAAGTAATAAAATGAGCTGTAACATGGAAAGTAAGCGTTTCCGGACACATGTCCACATAACATATTTTCCTTCTTTGTGTGCGAGGAATGTTTCCTGAAAGTTTGGCCGTACCTTTTTGTAACACTCTGTATACGTAAATGATCTGGTGGAGAGAGTGGGCAACAATCTGCGGTTGTTTGCTGACGATGCTGTGGTGTACGGTAAGGTGTCGAAGTTGAGTGACTATAAGAAGATACGACTTAGATAAAGCTTCCAGTTGGTGTGATGAATGGCTGCTAGCCCTAAATGTGGAAAATGTAAGTTAATGCAGATGAGTAGGGAGATCAGACCTGTAATGTTCGGATACAGTATCACCAGTGCCCTGCTTGACACAGTCACACATATCTGGGCGTAGCGTTGGAAAGCGATACGAAATGTAATGAACATGTGAGAACTGTGGTTGGGAAGACGAGTGGTGGACTTTGGTTTCTGCGGTGAATTTTTAGGTAGAGTGGTTCACCTGTAAAGGTGACTGCATATAGGACGCTGGTGCTACCTGTTCTTGAGCACTGCTCGAGTGTTTGGGTTAAGCACCAGGTCGGACTGATGGAAGGCATCAAAGCAATTAAGAGGCACACATATAATTGCGTAGGCTTCCGCGGCCAGAGTCAGTCGACGCAAAAGTTTTCTCGGTTTGGTACCGCCCTATAACGTAAAAACTACAGCTGCTGGAGAAAAACCAACGTTTCGGCCACGATTGCACCGGCCTTCTTCTGGGTCTAATCTCTGCAATCGTGGCCGAAACGTTGGTTTTTCTCCAGCAGCAGCAGTTTTTAAATTATGACGGGGTACCAAACCTAGAAAACTTGTATGTCAAGAAGCAGACAGTTAGATCTGTTAACGGTTGGTTCGCACAACAAGTAAGAGCTACGGAGATGCTTCTGGAATCCCTCGAGGGAAGGCGACGTTCTTCTCGAGAAACACTACTGAGGAAATTTATAGAACCGCCGTTTGAAGCTGACTGCCGAACAATTCTACTGCCGCCAAAATACACTACTGGCCATTAAAATTGCTACACCAAGCAGAAATGCAGATGATAAACGGGTATACATTGGACAAATATATTATACTAGAACTGGCATGTGATTACATTTTCACGCAATTTGGGTGCATAGATCTTGAGAAATCAGTACCCAGAACAACCATCTCTGGCCGTAATAACGGCCTTGAAACGCCTGGGCATTGAGTCAAACAGAGCATGGATGGCGTGTACAGGTACAGCTGCCCACGCAGCTTTGACACGATACCACAGTTCATCGAAAGTAGTGACTTGCGTATTGTGACGAGCCAGTTGCTCGGCCACCATTGACCAGACGTTTTCAATTGGTGAGAGACCTGGAGAATGTGCTGGCCAGGGCAGCAGTCGAACATTTTCTGTATCCAGAAAGGCCTGTACAGGACCTGCAACATGCGGTCGTGCATTATCCCGCTGAAATGTAGGGTTTCGCAGGGATCGAATGAAGGGTAGAGCCACGGATAGTAACACATCTGAAATGCAACGTCCACTGTTCAAAGTGCCGTCAGTGCGAACAAGAGGTGACCGAGACGTGTAACCAATGATACCCCACACCATCACGCCGGGTGATACGCCAGTATGGCGATGACGAATACACGCTTCCAATGTGCGTTCACCGCGATGTCGCCAAACACTGATGCGACCATCGTGATGCTGTAAACAGAACCTGGATTCATCCGAAAAACGACGTTTTGCCATTCGTGCACCCAGGTTCGTCGTCGAGCACACCATCGCAGGCGTTCCTGTCTGTGCTGCAGCGTTAAGGGCAACCGCAGCCACGGTCTCCGAGCTGATAGTCCGTGCTGCTCCAAACGTCGTCGAACTGTTCGTGCAGATGATTGTTGTCTTGCAGACGTTGATCGAGACGTGGCTGCACGATCTGTTACAGCCATGTGGATAAGATGCCTGTCATCTCGACTGCTAGTGATACGAGGCCGTTGGGATCCAGCACGGCGTTCCGTATTACCCTCCTGAATCCACCGATTCCATATTCTGCCAACAGTCATTGGGTCTCGACCAACGCGAGCAGCACTGTCGCGATACGATAAACCGCAATCGCGATAGGCTATAATCAGACCTTTATCAAAGTCGGAAACGTGATGGTACGCATTTCTCCTCCTTACACGAGGCATCACAACACCGTTTCACCAGGCAACGCCGGTCAACTGCTGTTTGTGTATGAGAAATCCGTTGGAAACTTTCCTCATGTTAGCACGTTGTAGGTGTCGCCTCCGGTGCCAACCTTGTGTAAATGCTCGGAAAGCTAATCATTTGCATATCACAGCATCTTCTTCCTGTCGATTAAATTCGCGTCTGTAGCGCGTAATCTTCGTGGTGTAGCAATTTTAATGGCCAGTAGTGTAAATTCCCTGTAAGGTTCAAATGGTTCAAATGCCTCTGAGCAGTATGGGACTTAACATCAGAAGTCATCAGTCCCCTAGACTTAGAACTACTTAAACCTAACTAACCGAAGGACAGCACACACGTCCATGCCCTAGGCAGGATTCGGAACTGCGACCGTAGCAGTTGCGCGGTTCCGGACTGAAGCGCCTAGAACCGTTCGGCCACAACGGCCGGCTTCCCTGTAAGGACTTCAAAGAGAAGCTACGAGAAATTAGCGCTGATACGGAGGCATATATAAAGTCGTTTTCCCCTCGCTTTATTTGCGAGTGGAACAGGAAAGGAAATGGCTAGTAGTGGTAGATGGTATACTCCGCCACGCACCGTACGGTGGCTTGTGGAGTGTGTATGTAGATGTAGCTGTAGACAGGGTTGTAACCTATCCTCAATCTGTACATTGAACAAGCAGTAAAGGAAATCAATGAGAAATTTGGAGTAGGAATTAAATTACAGGCAAAACAAATAAAACTTTTGAGGTTTGCCGATAACATTGTAATACTGTCAAAGACAGTAAAAGAGTCGGAATAACAGTTGAACGGAATGGACAGTAACTTGAAAGAAGGATATAAGATGAACGTGAACATAGCAAAACAAGGATAATGGAATCTAATCGAATTAAATCAGGTGAAATGAAATGTCGTGTGGCTAGGGCATCCTGTCGGGTAGAACTGTCGCCTGGTGCAGGTCTTTTGAGTTGCTCAGCTATGGAGGCGGACATTAAATCAGGTGATGTTGAGTTAATTAGATTACCAAATGAGACACTTAAAGTAGTAAAGGGGTTTTGCTATTTGGGGAACAAAATAAGTAATGATGGTCGCCCGCATCTCGTGGTCGTGCGGTAGCGTTCTCGCTTCCTACGCCCGGGTTCCCGGGTTCGATTCCCGGCGGGGTCAGAGATTTTCTCTGCCTCGTGATGGCTGGGTGTTGTGTGTTGTCCTTAGGTTAGTTAGGTTTAAGTAGTTCTAAGTTCTAGGGGACTTATGACCACAGCAGTTGAGTCCCATAGTGCTCAGAGCCAATGATGGTCGAAGTAGAGAGGATATAAAATATAGACTGGCAACGGCAAGGAAAGCGTTTCTGAAGAAGAGAAATTTGTTAACATCGAGTATAGATTTAAATGTCAGGAAGTCGTTTCTGAAAGTATTTGTATGGAGTGTAGCCATGTATGGAAGTGAAACATGGACAATAAATAGTTTGGACAAGAAGAGAGTAGAAGCTTTCGAAATGTGGTGCTACAGAAGAATGCTGAAGATTGGATGGGTAGATCACGTAACTAATGAGGAGGTATTGAATAGGATTGGGGAGAAGAGAAGTTTGTGGCACAACTTGACAAGAAGGGGGGATCGGTTGGTAGGACATGTCCTGAGGCATGAAGGGATCACAAATTTAGTATTGGAGGGCAGCGTGGAGGGTAAAAAACGTAGAGGGAGACCAACAGATGAATACACTGAGCAGATTCAGAAGGATGTAGGCTGCAGTAAGTACTGGGAGATGAAGAAGCTTGCACAGGATAGAGTAGCATGGAGAGCTGCATCAAACCAGTCTTCGGACTTAAAATCACAACAACAACAACTCGACCGTTTCTGAGAAAATGACGGTCAAAGTTTTCGAAGTACTTTTTGTGCCTTTTAGGGAGTAAAGGGTTCAAATGGAGCGCAAGAACGCTGGCTAACGTCGCAGATTCGCAGTTTTGGGCCCTGTGTTCGAAACGGGAATATTACTTTTATTTTTGTTTTTTACTTATCCGCCCATGTCCCTAGAAGAGTAGTATACGAATGTTTTCCACCGTATTTTGAAATAACGTTGTCCTTCTTTCGTCAACTAATGGTACATTCGGTGAGTAAATTAAAGAAAGAAGACAATGAATGAATGGAAAAATTATTTGAAACTGTTCACGATCAGTACCATAGAAGAGAATTAACGAAATATTCCTGAAGAATAAACATGACAGTCGAAGAAGGAAGAATTTCTACAGGAGTGTAATATAAGAACATGAGAATTTAAAAAGATTGGAAGATCTTAAAGTACCACAACGCTTGTATATATTATACAATAAATGTATCATACTTATATTGTAACAAATAAGCCCTCAGTCACAAATATTAAGTCAAAATTGACCTGGTTTCTACGCTGCTATGAGCGTCGTCTTCAGAATTGGACTAACTGTACTAAAACATATTAGGTATATAGTACATTAATAAAATTAAAGTTTGTACTGAGTGGAAAAGATTCAGTACTTACAAGTCACATATTAAAAAAGATCTGAGCCGGAAAGGCGACGTCATGGACAGTTGTGAGATGGCGAGCCGCCAAGGGCTGCTCGTACTGTGGACAAGGGTTGCAACACGGCTGAGGTGCCCACTTCAGAAAGTGTGGGCAAGTAAACACGGTGTTGCTACGAGCGCCATCTAGTAGCCGCAGAAACAACTAGGCTACTGTACATCCAAAATTAGACACATGAAATTGTGATGCAGCTGATTCAGGCATAACAGGATGAAGTACATATTTATCTGCTTTAAATGGAGATACATTTTGTAACATAAAAAACATTACTTATGACATACAAGAAAACATCAAAGATGTGACAGGAAAACAACATTTTGGTAAACTGCATGAGGAAGCCTGAATCAAAGATCAAGCAACGGCTTTATACTGTCGAAAAAGTTTTTATTTCGCAGCTGCAGCTGTTCGTTGAGAATGAGGCCGTCATGACGAGTGAGATGTTTGAAAATCTCAAATTCCTCGAAGACATCTTTTCGGTATGCAGAATATTGTTACCGCCTGTGGCTTTAGGCACGTGTCCAGTAATTAAGAGATGATCGGCAAAGGATGAATTTAGGGGACTGGTGCCGTTCTTTCTCAAAAGATGTTCTTTACATCTGACGGTGAAAGCACGTCCGGTTAGCCATATATAATAGGAGGAGCAAGTATCGCAGATGATCTTATAAACGCCAGAACTTTCTGTAGGGGAGCGAATGGATTTCAAATTATGAATGGAGTTTCTCTTTAGATTATTATTAGTAGAGAAGGCAACGTTGCAGTTGTATTTGTTGCGAAGCATGCGCTGAATCTGATAGGAAATGGGTCCTATGAAAGAAGGAATAGAAAAACGTTTTTTTTTGGGTTAATTTCAGCGCATTAGGTGTTGAGCGTGGTAGTTCTTGCAGTTTTCTTTTTTAGGATATCGTCCACTATGTTAGGCGTATATTCATTATTGACTGCTATGGTTTTAGGTAAATTAATCTCCTCATTAAACTTTTCTGTTGAAAGTGGTATGGAGGTGGCTGGGTGGACGGCAGAGTGAAAAAAGGCCATTTTTTGAGACTGTGGATGAAAAGAGGAAGCAGGCACGATTTGGTCAATATACCTTTCTTTTCGAAAAGTATTGAAAGTGATGTTATTGTCTTCTATTGGAAGCGTCAAGTGTAAATAATTTAATTTGCGGTTATCGTTTTCGAGTTCAATAGTGAAAGAAATTTCTTCATGGAGGTCGTTAAAAAGTTTAAATATATGATCAATTCTATCGGCGGGTCCGTTATAGATGACTAGAATATCATCAACGTATCTTGTGTAAGAAAGGATACCTAGTGAAGCGGCTGAGACACGGTTAAACAGCTTTTTTTCCAAGGAATTGATAAAGATGTTGGCGAGGATGCTTGCTAAAGGGTTGCCCATAGCGAGCCCATCAGACTGCTGGTACAGTTGTCCGTTGAATTCACTTATTGTGAAATCGAGTCATAATTCTGGAATTCAGATAACACACTCGTTTCGCCTAACTTGATAATAAACATTCGTGAAAGAGCGGGAGGATGAGATTAGCGTTTAACGTCCCGTCGACAACGAGGTCTTTAGAGACAGAGCACAAGCTCGGATTAGGGAAGGACGGGGAAGGAAGTCGGCCTTGCCCTTTCAAAGGAACCATCCCGCCATTTGCATGGAGCGATTTAGGGAAATCACGGTAAATCTAAAACAGGATGGCCGGACGCAGGATTGAGCCGTCGTCCTCCCGAATGCGAGTCCAGTGTGCTAACCACTGCGCCACCTTGCTCGTTAACATTCGTTTCACTGCTGCGGACAGGGATTGATAAACGACAAAAAATAAAAATTAAAAAAATTATAGGGATTCGGACACGGCATGAAAAAGCGAGAGGCCGCGATATTAGGCTGTGTTCCACCAGCTGTGCTGAGTCTATAGCGCCCTAAAAGGCAAGTACAGTACGCCTAAAATTTTGAAAGTCGATTTCTCAAAAGCGTTGACTACGAGGGGCGTTTGAGAAGTCCGTGCAAAAGTAAAAACTACCTACTTACGTCTTTGGGGTAAACCCTTTTTTATTTTTCGACATAGTCTCCTTTTAGACTTACACACTTCGTCCAACTGCTGTTCTAATTTGTTGATCCCTTCTGAATAATAGGAATTGTCCAAGTCTGCAAAATACCTATTAGTTGCTGCAGTCACCTCCTCATCTGAACAAAATCTTTGTCCTGCCAGCCGTTTCTTCAAATTGGGGAACAAATAGTAGTCCGAGGGAGCCAACTCTGGAGAATAGGGGGGATGTGAAACGAGTTGGAATCCTATTTCCATTAATTTTGCGACCACAACTGGTGCGGTGTGTGACAACTGGTGCGGTGTGTGCTGGTGCATTGTCGTGATGGAAAATGACTTTTTTGCTGTCCAATCGCCACCATTTTTCTTGCAGTTCGGTTTTCAGACGGTTTAATAACGATGAATAATATGCACCTGTAACAGTTTTACCCTTTTCCAGATAGTCGATAAGCATTATCCCTTGCGAATCCCAAAAGACAGTCGCCATAACCTTTCAGGCAGAAGGATTGGTCTTCGCCTTTTTTGGTGCAGATTCTGCCTTGGTAACCCATTGTTTAGATAGTTGTTTGGTCTCAGGAGTATAGTAATGTATCCATGTTTCATCCACAGTGACGAAACGACGCTTAAAGTCCTGCGGATTCGTCTTGAACAGCTGCAAACCATCCTTGCAACACTTCCCACGATTCCGTTTTTGGTCAAGTGTGAACAATCGCTGAACCCATCTTGCGGGTAGCTTTCTCGTGTCCAAATTTTTATGTAAAATATTGTGTACCCGTTCATTCGAGATGCCCACAGCACTAGCAATCTCACGCACCTTCCATCACCATATCACGGATTTCATCAATGATTTCTGGAGTCGTAACCTCCACAGGGCGTCCAGAAAGTTCAGCATCACGTGTGTCCATATGGCCACACCGATAATTTTGAAACCACTTATAAACTGCCCAAATCGAATGTGCAGAGTCACCGTAATGTGTATCAAGCTTCTCTTTAGTCTCTTGAGGCGTATTGCCTGTCACAAAGTAATGTTTAATCACTACACGAAATTCTTTTTCGTCCATTTTTTGACAATCACTTGACTTCCGTGATTCACACGAATGCCAAACACAAAGAAAGAGGGCAATATGGCGGAACCTTGGTGTGCGTTCTTTCCAAAGACGCCGCTAACTAAACATGACCTCGATACGCGACGGTGGTGCCATCTGTCGGACTCTCCAGGGACTTTTCAAACGCCCCTCGTATGTACACACAGGCGAAGGCACGTGTTCGCTTGCTCTGGTACCTCTTCCACTGAGCGAAGTCTCCCGGGTATCTGAGTGTGGCACTTCCCGTGTTCTCCTCGTCAGTGTAAAGCAATGGAAGTGGGAAGTAGTGAGGAGTACTGGAAAGGCTGGCACCGAACTTAACGTAAAAAGTGGGAACCACGTAGTAGACGAAGTGCAGTAATTCTGCTACCTTGCAAGAAAACAAGAAGCTGTTGCACAATGCAAAGAGGGAAAGCGAAGGCGTATTGATGTACACTTCAATTTTTGGTATCGAACATGCTCTGCCATTTGACTCACCATAACAACTGCAAGTTGCAACCCTGTGACGAAACGCGCCGCTCTTCTTTGGATCTTCTCTATCTCCTCCGTCAACCCGACCTGGCACGGATCCCACACTGATGAGCAATACTCGAGTATAGGTCGAACGAGTGTTTTGTAAGCCACCTCCTTTGTTGATGGACTCCATTTTCTAGGGACTCTCCCAATGAATCTCAACCTGGCACCTGCCTTACCAACAATTAACTTTATATGATCATTCCACTTCAGATCGTTCCGTATGCATACTCCCAGATATTTTACAGAAGTGTTTGTTCTGCTATCATATAATCATAAAATAAAGGTTCAAATGGCTCTGAGCACTATGGGACTTAACATCTATGGTCATCAGTCCCCTAGAACTTAGAACTACTTAAACCTAACTAACCTAAGGACAGCACACAACACCCAGTCATCACGAGGCAGAGAACATACAATAAAGGATCCTTCTTTCTATGTATTCGCAATACATTAAATTTGACCCTTAACATAGACAAGTGTAATGTATTGCGAATAGATAGAAAGAAGGATCCTTTATTGTGTGATTCTATGATAGCGGAACAAACACTGGTAGCAGTTACTTCTGTAAAATACCTGGGAGTATGCGTACGGAACGATTTGTAGTGGAATGATCATATAAAATTAATTGTTGGTAAGGCGGGTGCCAGGTTGAGATTCATTGGGAGAGTCCTTAGAAAATGTAGTCCATCAACAAAGGAGGTGGCTTACAAAACACTCGTTCGACCTATACTCGAGTATTGCTCATCAGTGTGGGATCCGTACCAGGTCGGGTTGACGGAGGAGATAGAGAAGATGCAAAGAAGAGCGGCGCGTTTCGTCACAGGGTTATTTGGTAAGCGTGACAGCGTTACGGAGATGTTTAACAAACTCGAGTGGCAGACTCTGCAAGAGAGGCGCTCTGCATCGCGGTGTAGCTTGCTCGCCAGGTTTCGAGAGGGTGCGTTTCTAGATGAGATATCGAATATATTGCTTCCCCCTACTTATACCTCCCGAGGATATCACGAATGTAAAATTAGAGAGATTCGAGCGCGCACGGAGGCTTTCCGGCAGTCGTTCTTCGCGCGAACCGTACGCGACTGGAACAGGAAAGGGAGGTAATGACAGTGGCACGTAAAGTGCCCTCCGCCATACACTGTTGGGTGGCTTGCGGAGTACAAATGTAGATGCAGATGTAGATGTAAGTACAGCGTGACAGTTATTGAACTATAGGGAAAAAAAACGTAAATTCGTTACAAACTGGAGGGTGCGCACACTTTATTCAACATGTAAACGTCACTACAGATATTCGGATTTAGGTTATGGCATGTTCGACATATATGCCGTCATCGGCCATGATGTGGCGCAGACAAATAGCGAAATCCTGCATGACCCGCTCATGTGTCGGAACATAGATGCTGTCGATGACCTGCTGAATGGCTGGTTTCAGCTCAGCAATGGTTTAGGGGTTGTTGCTGTACACCTTGTCTCTAATACAGCCACACAAAAAAGGAGTCGGGTGTGTTCAGACCCGGAGAATATGGCGGCCAATCGAGGCCCATGCCAGCGGCCTCTGGGTACCCCAGAGCCAGAATGCGGTCCCCAAAGAGCTCCTCCAGGACATCAAACACTCTCCTGCTCCGATGGGGTCGAGCACGGTCCTGCACGAACCACATCTTGTCGACATCAGGGTCGAATTTTTTTTAAGTACTTCATATTCTACCCCCCCCCCCCCCTCCCCCCACCCCTTTAAAATGGTCTCGACATTTAGAATTCATAGTAATAATAATGATACCCTACTGGCTATTAAAATTGCTACACCACGAAGATGACGTGCTATAGACGCGAAATTTAACCGACAGGAACAAGATGCTGTGGTATGCAAATGATTAGCTTTTCAGACCATTCACACAAGGTTGGCGCCGGTGGCGACACCTACAACGTGCTTACATGAAGAAAGGTTCCAACCGATTTCTCATACACAAACAGCAGCTGACGGGCGTTGCCTGGTGAAACGTTGTTGTCATGCCTCGTGTAAGGAGCAGAAATGCGCACCATCACGTTTCCGACTATGATAAAGGTCGGATTGTAGCCTATCACGATTGCGGTTTATCGTATCGCGACACTGCTGATCGCGTTGGTCGAGATCCAATGACTGTTAGCAGAATATGGAATCGGTGGGTTCAGGAGGGTAATACGGAACGCCGTGCTGGATCCCAACCGCCTCGTATCACTAGCAGTCGAGATGACAGGCATCTTATCCGCACGGTTGTAACGGATCGTGCAGCCACATCTCGATCCCTGAGTCAACAGATGGGGACGTTTGCAAGACAACAACCATCTGCACGAACAGTTCGACGACGTTTGCAGCAGCACGGACTATCAGCTCGGAGACCGTGGCTGCGGTTACCCTTGGCGCTGCGTCACAGACAGGAGCGCCTGCGATGGTGTACTCGACGACGAACCTGCGTGCACTTATGGCAAAACGTCATTTTTTCGGATTAATCCAGGTTCTGTTTACAGCATCACGATGGTCGCATCCGTGTTTCCCGACATCGCGGTGAACGCACATTGGAAGCGTGTATTCGTCATCGCCATACTGGCGTATCACCCAGACTTATGGTATGGGGTGCCATTGGTTACACGTCTCAGTCACCTCTTGTTCGCATTGATGGCACTTTGAACAGTAGACGTTACATTTCAGATGTGTTACTATCCGTGGCTCTACCCTTCATTCGATCCCTGCGAAACCCTACATTTCAGCGGGATAATGCACGACTGCACGGGCCTTTCTGGATACAGAAAATGTTCGACTCCTGCCCTGGCCAGCTCATTCTCCAGACCTCTCACCAATTGAAAACGTCTGGTCAATGGTGGCCGAGCAACTGGCTCGTCACAATACGCCAGTCACTGCTCTCGATGTACTGTGGCATCGTGTTGAAGCTGCATGGGCAGCTGTACCTGTACACGCCATCCGACCTCTGTTTGACTCCATGCCCAGGTGTATCGAGGCCATTATTACGGCCAGAGGTGGTTATTCTGAGTGCTGATTTCTCAGGATCTACGCACCCAAATTGAGGAAGAATGTAATCACATGTCAGTTCTAGTATAATATATTTGTTCAATGAATACCCTTTTATCATCTGCATTTCTTCTTGGTGTAGCTATTTTAATTGCCAGTAGTGTAATAAAAACCACTACACAAAAAGGGAGATAAGACCAACCCAGACAACTACAGAGGAATCTCCCTCCTAGATTACACATACAAAATTATATCCAAGATCCTATATGAAAGAATCAAGGAGCAATTAGAACAGGAGTTTGGGGAATATCAGGGAGGTTTCAGACCATGGAGAGGCTGTGCAGAGCAGACAATTAGTTTAAAATTGATTATGGCATAGTACAAGAAACAGAACAAACACCTGGCAATAACATTTGTAGATTTTAATAAGGTATATGAGTGTTCAAATGGTTCAAATGGCTCTGAGCACTATGGGACTCAACTGCTGAGGTCATTAGTCCCCTAGAACTTAGAACTAGTTAAACCTAACTAACCTAAGGACATCACAAATATCCATGCCCGAGGCAGGATTCGAACCTGCGACCGGAGCGGTCTTGCGGTTCCAGACTGCAGCGCCTTTAACCGCACGGCCACTTCGGCCGGCAACCGTATATGAGTGTCTCCACAGACCTTCAGTATTAAAAATTTTAAGAAATCTAGGACTCCATGCAAAACTAATTAACATAATACAACTCACTCTAACCAACACCAAATCAAAAGTGAAGTTTAGAGGAGAAATTTCGGAACTATTCCTCATAAAAACAGGCTTAAGACAAGGTGACTGCCTATCACCATTACTGTTCAACTGTGCACTGGAATACATAATGAGAGAATGGTACAAGGACAATCCAAAGATGATAGGAATTGGAAGTGCAAAAGATGATATTAGCTTAAACTGCTTGGGATTCGCTGATGATCTTGCTCTCATAGTCAACACCGTTCAAGAAGCCAGGCAACAAGTGAAATCAATACAAGAAATAGCAGAGGAAGTAGGTCTTAGAATATCATCTGAGAAAACGGAGATTATACTATCTGATCCACCACTTGCAAACAAAATTACAATAGGAGAACAGGAAATCAAAATTGTTGATAAATTTAAATATTTAGGCGAAATAATAACATACAATCTAAATGAGAAGCCATCATGGCAGAATAGAATAAAAAACTGAACTACGCAAATGACATTACTAAAACTATACACAACAAAAAAGGCTATCTATAGAGGCAAAATGAAAACACTATAAAACATTTACACAACCAGAAATAACGTATGCAGCTGAAACTATCTTCAAAACAACTAATACAGCAGAAATTGACAGAATACTAAAATTAGAAAGAAGAATAATTAGCACATGTATAAATAAACAGTATAAAATAAATGGAGAATAGCATCAAATGAAACAGTATATAAGAAAATAGAAACAGTCATGATCACAATCAGGAAGAAACGCGTTCTCAGTCTTTGGACATCTGATGAGAACTCCAGAAAACAGAATTAATAAAAAAATACAAAAATTGTGGAATAGCAAGAGCGACATTAAATGGATCACAGAAATTAAGGAAGATATAAAGAACTCCAAATTACAGTAGATGACCTAAAAAACAAGACAGAGAAAATCAGAATACTGCAAGAGCCACAAACCAGACTACAAATGAAAATCAATAAAAGGAGTACAGGAAGAATGGTCTCAGATGAAGGAAGAAAGAAAATATCTGAAAGAACGAAGAAATATTGGGCAGACAGAACAGCAAAACATTTCATGTAAGAATAGACTCTAATAATTATATTACCTAAATATCATATGGAGTTATTGTTGAGCCAAATTGTATACCTGTGTAACAACTTGTTTACAACTTTGTATTTTTGACTAGAGTGGTCCAATGAAGGCCATGAAATAAATAATAATAATAAAAAGCATTGGAGCTGTGGATCCCGCTGTAAAGGAAACACAGGAAATGAAGGCGGGTGGTTTTGGTCCCGGAGCTGAGCCATGTGGCAGTGACTCACCGAACATGGTGCCGACGCTGGAGGCGACGCCCCGCGACACGGCGCCGCCGGCGAGGGCGTCCAGGCAGGCGGAGAGCGCGCAGGCGCAGGCCGCCGTGCCGATCAGGTACTCCAGCACCATGTTCCAGCCGATCACGAACGCCACCAGCTCGCCCACCGTCACGTACGAGTACATGTAGGCCGAGCCCGTCGTGTGCGGGACCCGCACGCCGAACTCCGCGTAGCACGCGCCTGCGCACACGCAAACACAAACACTGGTCGGTTGGCTGGTCCATTTGGGGGAGGGGACCAAACATAAAAACTGGTTGCTTGGTCCATTTGGGGAAGGGGACCAAACATAAACACTGGTTGGTTGGTCCATTTGGGAGAGAGGAGCAAACATAAACACTGGTTCGTTGGTTGGTCCATTTGGGGGAGAGGACCAAACATAAACACTGGTCAGTTGGCTGGTCCATTTGGGGGAGGGGACCAAACATAAAGACTGGTTGCTTGGTCCATTTGGGGAAGGGGACCAAACATAAACACTGGTTGGTTGGTCCATTTGGGAGACAGGACCAAACATAAACACTGGTTGGTTGGTCCATTTGGGAGAGAGGAGCAAACATAAACACTGGTTCGTTGGTTGGTCCATTTGGGGGAGAGGACCAAACATAAACACTGGTCGGTTGGTTGGTCCATTTGGGGGAGAAGACCAAACATAAACACTGGTCGGTTGGCTAGTCCATTTGGGGGAGGGGACCAAACATAAACACTGGTTGGTTGGTGCATTTGGGGGAGAGGAGCAAACATAAACACTGGTCAGTTGGCTGGTCCATTTGGGGGAGGGGACCAAACATAAACACTGGTTGGTTGGTCCATTTGGGGGAGAGGAGCAAACATAAACACTGGTCAGTTGGCTGGTCCGTTTGGGGGACGGGACCAAACATAAACACTGGTTGGTTGATCCATTTGGGGGAGAGGAACAAACATAAATACTGGTTGGTTGGTCCATTTGGGGGAGAGGAGCAAACATAAACACTGGTCGGTTGGCTGGTCCATTTGGGGGATGGGATGAAACAGCGAGGTCATCGGTCCCATCGCATTAGGGAAGGCCGGGTAAGGAAGTCAGCCATGCCCATTGTAGCACCTCAGTTCAGTTTACAGTGACAAAAGCTACAGAAAGAATAATTTAAAATTAAGAATAGAATTTTTAGAGGGGAAAATAATGTAGAATCAGAGTCGGTAATCTCAGATCAAAATTATAGTACCAGGTGATCAAAAAGTCAGTATAAATTTGAAAACTTAATAAACCACGGAATAATGTAGATAGAGAGGTGAAAATTGACACACACGCTTAGAACGACATGGGGTTTTATTAGAACGAAAAAAAGAAAAAAAAAACAAGGTATTGCTAGGCGTGTGAAAGATCTCTCGCGCGCCTCGTTTGGTGATGATCGTGTGCTCAGCCGCCACTTTCGTCACGCTTGGCCTCCCAGGTTCCCAGACCTCAGTCCGTGCGACTATTGGCTTTGGGGTTACCTGAAGTCGCAAGTGTACCGTGATCGACCGACATCTCTAGGGATGCTGAAAGACAACATCCGACGCCAATGTCTCACCGTTAACTGCGGACATGCTTTACAGTGCTGTTCACAACATTGTTGAGGAATGATAGTGGACATTTTGAGCATTTCCTGTAAAGAACATCATCTATGCTTTGTCTTACTTTGTTACGATAATTATTGCTGTTCTGATCAGACGAAGCGCCATCTGTCGGACATTTTTCGAACTTTTGTATTTTTTTGGTTCTAATAAAACCCCATGTCATTCCAAGCATGTGTGTCAATTTGTACCTCTCTATCTACATTATTCGGTGATTTATTCAGTTTCCAAAAATATACTGACTTTTTGATCACCCGGTATATCAGCAAGTAAGAACCTCCACCATTGCAGCGTGTCAGCAATCGCTGGTTAATATATTAAAAAACTAAAAACCCGCCTCGATTGCGAAAAAAGCACCTAGTGTTAACCCAGGTTTCAGCGTAGATAACTACACCTTCTTCAGAACAACAATAAAACCCGCGAGTGCTTAAGAAGACCTTTGTCAACGATTAAAAGAACATGATAGCTACACATTTATAAACGAAAACACAAACAGTACATATGTACAAAGTCAAAATCACTATTTAACTTAATAGTGTACGGTCCACCTCACACCGGCCTATGTTCGATGGGCCATGACCCGCCATAAACTGCCGCTACAAATAGTCGCTCACTTACAAGCCCGACCCGCTACCTATGCACATGCGCAAGACAAGGGAAGTTACTTGAATGCGCATGCGCATACGAATACGAGAAAGTTTATACATGGGTCGGGGCTAAATAGCTAATATATTCCCAACCGTGGATCAACATATATCAAAAAATGGAATAGATAGAATAACTGACGAGCTAAATAGGAGATGAAACCTAAAAATAACCGCACACGGTTTCTTATGCTAGGAAACAAACATATATGAAGCTACCTATGACAACAGGAGGAACTTTTAAAAACTATTCCTAAAGCCAATAGTTAGCCTTGGGGGGGGGGGGGGGGGCTGAGGGGACGTAATCTAAAGACGTCGTGGTAATAAAGATATAGGGATAAAACGTGAGGTGGTCAACGGGCTAAAATCACCTTCATCGTAAAAGGAAAATGAGGATAAAAAGAAAGAAGATGAACTGACGCCAGGTTGCAAATCGACGTCCTACAGGGCGTCCAGAAAAGGGCTCCCTGATTTCAAAACTAAATATCTCGAAAACAAAGATCAATAGAGGAATGCAGTAAACGGTATGTTTATTGTGAAAGCTGTAAGAAGTTTATACAGCAGTTTGAAATAATAGTTACAAAAGCTGCTGACTGATGGCGCTGTACGCTGTACAGCTCATATCAGCATACATAAGTGAAATAATCGTATGAAAACAATCTTTGCAAACAATCACATCACAATGTTTTCAAAATGATCACCATTGGCACTACAGGGGTGGCGCAAACGAAGAATGAAATTCGCCATCACATTTCGTAGTGTCTCAACCGAAATGGATTCACATGCCACAGAGATCGCCGATTCGAGCTCTCCCAGGGTGCCGGGAAGCTTCGGGTAGACCGTGTCTTTCACTGTGCCCCACAAAAAAGAGTCACAGGGAGTCAAATCCGGCGAATATGGAGGCCAATCCGTGCCTGCACCAGTAAATTTGGGATATTCCAAAGCAATGACTCGATTCCCGAAGTATTCCTCAAGAAAGCGAAACACTTGTTCGCTCCGATGTGGTCGGGCTCCATCTTGCATAAACCGTTCAGTACCTGGTCGATCCTCTAACGCTTGCTGTGTGGCGACAAATTGTTCCAAAATTGCAACGTAACGTGCACCAGTGACCGTTTCTCGAATAAAAAAGGGCCAATAATGCCTCTGCTGCATACTGCATCCCACACAGTAACTTTAGGAGAATACAGGGGTTTCGCTTCACACCAATATGGCTTTTCGGAGCCCCAAAATCGCCAGTTCTGCTTATTCACGTATCCATTCAGGGGTGGAAGTGTGCTTCATCTGTAAACCAGACGCAGCCAACATCAAATCCTTCACTATCAATCATTGTGAGCATCTGATTAGCAAAGGCAACCCTTTGTTGCACAGTTCGTACGGCTATGGCCTGGTGCGTTTGAATTTTGAATGGAAACACGTGTAGGCTCTTTCTCAGTATTTTCTGCGTGCTGGAACGCTTCAAACCAGTCTCAGATGCAATTCTACGGACGGATGACATTGGATTTCGCTGAATAATTCCAGAAACTGTGGCGATATTTTCAGGCGTAACTGCGGTTTGCTTGCGGCCAACATGCCCCACTAGATCATCAGTTACGCTGCTCGTTCGTTGAAATTTTGCGAAGAGCGTACGAATGGTTTTCGCATCGGGTCCTTTCGGAACATTAAATCGTGCTTGAAAACTTCGCCTTGTTGCCGTAGGACTCTCTTCTAACCTGTGGTACTCTAGCACCAGAAAAACGCGTTGTCCAATGGAGTACATGGTTTTAATCTGTTCCTTCGGTACGCTAACCTCCTTTCACGTTTCAATGGTGGAACTGATCGCTCTGGGCTTCGGATCACTATTTATACTAGGCATTGCGTATGGCGATTACAGCTCCATCTGTTAGCAGCTTTTGTAACTATTATTTCAAACTGCTGTATAAACTTCATAAACTTCTTACAGCTTTCACAATAAACATACCGTTTACTGCATTCCTCTATCGATCTTTGTTTTCGAGATATTTAATTTTGAAATCAGGGAGTCCTTTTCTGGACACCCTGTATGCAATTGGACCGTTAAAGGAATCGTCGTTGTAGCTTTGATATTTCGAGTGGATAATTAAGACTGTGGATCCTCAATTGGCAATCAACGCGTCTGAGTAAATGCGGCTGTGGCTGGTGCTGCCAGGCGAGGCGACTGTGGCGCCAGCGGTGGCGAGTTCGGAACTTCCTGGGGCAGCCACGCCGAGGACACGTGTGAGGAAGGGCGCGAGGCGGGCCGCCGCAGGGCTGCCAACGCAAACTCGTTAGCAACTTGGTGCCACGTCGCCGCACTAGGGACGGCGCGAGTTGGGGGAAGTGCCTGGCGGGGCGCAGCGAAGTTGGCAGCGGCGCGGCTCACACGCGGTTGCCGGCTTCTCTGAACAGCGAAGGTCGGGACTAGTGATGGGCTGAACTGCGATTTTCCGATATCAGTGATTTCTGTGAATGCTACTTTTCAGTATCTGTTATTCTTAACTGTGATTTGTCGCAGTTAAGAGTCGCAGTTAAGGAACCTAGGTCGTGTATCCCTCCGCCACTGCTACGAGGTGCATTCAAGCTCTAAGGCCTCCGATTTTTTTTCTAATTAACTACTCACCAGAAATCGATGAAACTGGTGTTACTTCTCGACGTAATCGTCCTGCAGACGTACACATTTTTCACAACGCTGACGCCACGATTCCATGGCAGCGGCGAAGGCTTCTTTAGGAGTCTGTTTCGACCACTGGAAAATCGCTGAGGCAATAGCAGCACGGCTGGTGAATGTGCGGCCACGGAGAACGTCTTTCATTGTTGGAAAAAGCCAAAAGTCGCTAGGAGCTAGGTCAGGTGAATAGGGAGCATGAGGAATCACTTCAAAGTTGTTATCACGAAGAAACTGTTGCGTAACGTTAGCTCGATGTGCGGGTGCATTGTCTCGGTGAAACAGCACACGCGCAGCCCTTCCCAGACGTTTTTGTTGCAGTGCAGGAAGGAATTTGTTCTTCCAAACATTTTCGTAGGATGCACCTGTTACCGTAGTGCCCTTTGGAACGCAATGGGTGAGCATTACGCCCTCGCTGTCCCAGAACATGGACATCATCATTTTTTCAGCACTGGCGGTTATGCGAAATTTTTTTGGTGGCTGTGAATCTGTGTGCTTCCATTGAGTTGACTGGCGCTATGTTTCTGGATTGAAAAATGGCATCCACTTCTCATCCATTGTCACAACCGACGAAAAGAAAGTCCCATTCGTGCTGTCGTTGTGCGTCAACATTGCTCGGCAACGTGCCACACGGGCAGCCGTGTGGTCGTCCGTCAGCATTCGTGGCACCCACCTGGATGACACTTTTCGCATTTTCAGGTCGTCATGCAGGATTGTGTGCACAGAACCCACAGAAATGCCAACTCTGGAGGCGATCTGTTCAACAGTCATTCGGCAATCCCCCAAAACAATTCTCTCCACTTTCTCGATCGTGTCATCAGACCGGCTCGTGCGAGCCCGAGGTTGTTTCGGTTTGTTGTCACACGAAGTTCTGCCTTCATTAAACTGTCGCACCCACGAACACACTTTTGACACATCCATAACTCTGTCACCACATGTCTCCTTCAACTGTCGATGAATTTCAATTGGTTTCACACCACGCAAATTCAGAAAACGAATGATTGCACACTGTTCAAGTAAGAAAAACGTCGCCATTTTAAGTATTTAAAACAGTTCTCATTCTCGCCGCTGGCGGTAAAATTCCATCTGCTGTACGGTGCTGCCATCTCTGGGACGTATTGACAATGAACGTGGCCTCATTTTAAAACAATGCGCATGTTTCTATCTCTTTCCAGTCCGGAGAAAAAAAATCGGAGGCCTTAGAACTTGAATGCACCTCGTATTTCTGCAATTTCTGCTACTTCCGCGATTTCTGCTACTTCTGCGACTCCTGCGATATCTGCGACTTACCACCGTATGAAAAAGTTACATCTGTCCGCACAGAAAATTGCATCTCAACAAACCTGTCATTGGTAAGTATGTTTTATGTTCGTTCTTCCATTGGCTTTACTTTTTTATTATAGAAACAATTGTGAAAATATTAATAGTGTATTTAATATGTAAGTAGCCATACAGTACCGTAATAATTCGTATTTAGAAAATGAATTCTAACATATTGTTATGTTCACAGGTACCCGAACTACATTTCAGTCACTCAGTAAAGTGATAACTCAAAATATCATTGTCAACAGATCTGGAGAAATTGCCACTGCATCCTTAGACTGTTTTCGCCACACGAGACGTTAGTTTCTAAGTGTTTCGATGGACTTAATTACTTCAGTGAGATCGTTCTTGCAAATGTGAAACATACCCCATTGAGTGACTTTCATTACAGGAAATATTAGCAAAGCTACTCTGTCAATTATATTGCTTGTAATTAGTGACAGCAAAAATTCTTTAATAATCCTTGTGATTTTGCAGACACAGTTCTAACTCTGATTATTGGTTGCTGTATGTATCTATCCACATCAAGGTTGTTGAGAGAGACTCGTGAAGATTCAAGATTTGCAGTTTAAAAGTGACATAATTGCGAAATAAGTGTGCAGATGAGTGATTAAACTGTGTTTTATTGAAGTTGTTGTGCGATTTTAAAGGAATAATAAATGTTAAACACAGTGAGTCAATAATGAAAATCTCGTTTTCCACATGTTAAGCCATCCTATACCCGTAATTTTCCGCCACTTATTTATTGGTAAACACTTGTTGGAGAGTGACATGCCCCCTCCCCCCCCCCCCCCCCTCCCTTTCTCCACAATCTTGGTGTGACACTGACCTGTAACATATCCCGAAGTCTACAATATGCATTTTGAGGCTGTTGATATGAAAAGTGAGAAGTACAGATCTTCCAGTTAAATCAGGAATAGCTTAAGTGCATTACTTGAAAGTAACACAGGAAAAGCTTACTTGTGTAGGTGGCAGTAGTGTTGGCAAAAAGTTCTTGTGGTGGATTTGCCATGTAGAACACCAGGTGTAAAACTTTTCTCCTGAGTCTTGAACTGTGTCAGAACAAAAGTGAGGCATTCATATGACTCAATAATACTGTTTTCATTTCACTACACTTATACAGATGTCTGAGTTCTGCTGTGTTCATATTGCAAAGTCCTGTAGGCATGTGGAGTATTAACCAAAACTGTCATATTGGAAGCAGAATCAAACACATTTGTTACGTTTCTTGATATTTTCAGGAGAAAAAGGCAATGTTGCTTCTTACTAATGTAATAATTCAGAGTCACAGCTGTATTTGACCAACCATAACTTAGCTCAATGTGCATGTCGTCATATAATATGAAGGGCTTATTTCAATAGTGGTACAAGTCCATTACCTCCACTTTTCTGTCTATAATGCTTCTGCAATTAATGATCCAAACAAACATAAATGAAGCTTCATCTCTAGCAAGAAGCCATATCAAACTTCCTGGCAGATTAAAACTGTGTGCCCGACCGAGACTCAAACTCGGGACCTTTGCCTTTCGCGGGCAAGTGCTCCCGAGTTCGAGTCTCGGTCGGGCACACAGTTTTAATCTGCCAGGAAGTTTCATATCAGTGCACACTCTGCTGCAGAGTGAAAATCTCATTCTGGAAGAAGCCATTTGCTTGAATATTTCTGGTACCTCAACTGCAGATTTTTCAGCGTTCATTTAACTTTACGACTCTGTATCTCAAAATGAACAAATGGCTCTAAATGGCTCTGAGCACTATGGGACTCAACTGCTGAGGTCACCAGTCGCCTAGAACTTAGAACTACTTTAGCCTAACTAACCTACGGACATCACACATATCCATGCCCGAGGCAGGATTCGAACATGCGACCATAGCGGTCACGCGGTTCCAGATGAAGCACCTAGAACCGCACGGCCACCTTGGCCGGCCAAAATGAACAAAAATGGAATTGTACCACTATTGAAATCCCTTCATATGCACACACAGCACATCGATCTCGTGAGGCACAAGGCTCTCATAACAAAGTACGTACGTCGGTCAACAGATGGCACTAGGAAAGGAATGTTAACTGCGCTTTTTAGTTGCTACTTGCGACTCTTAGTTGCGATTTGTCATAGAAATCGCAATTTGACAATAGCGTAGTATGAACTTTGCTCAACAGATGGCACTGCTAATTGCACTTTTTAGTTGCTACTTGCGACTTCAAGCCGCGACATGTCACTGAAATCGCAGAAAGCAGTACGGAATTCGGCCAACAGATGGCTCAAGTTGTTGAATGTGAAATGCTACTTGCGACTGCTAACTGTGACTGAAATCGCAGTTAGATTTTGTAAAGTTGTTATTGTGATATCTGTGACTTCTCAATCACTGTGATTTCTAACAGATACGCGGTTTCCTGCCCACCACTAGTCGGGACACACACTTCCGGGCCGTGTCAGGGCCGAGCGTGGGACGAGTGACGGCCGTGCTCCGGTCCGTTCCTGCAGGGGCCACACATGACTTCACTGGATCTTTAGATGGGAAGCACGTAGCAATACAGGCTCCAAACAACTCAGGAAGTCTCTATTGGAATTACAAACAAACATATTCCATTGTGCTTCTTGCTCTGTTTGACCCATGTTATAATTTTATGTGGGAGCGCACGAAAATTCTGGTGGAGGAATTCTAGCAAATTCAAACCTTGGAAAGTCATTGGAAAACAATACACTTAGCATCCCAAGGAGTAAGACTTTACCCGGAACTGATGTTGAACTTCCAATGGTTTATAGGCGATGAAGCTTTTCCTCTCAAAGCATACTTGATGCGACCATATCCTGGCAGGAACTTAACAAATGACAAGGTTATGTTTAACTATCGTTTGAGTCGGGCAAGAGCAATAGCCGAAAATGCATTCGGTATATTGCAATAGAAGTTTCGAATATTTAGAAGACTACTTCAGGGAGATCTTAATAACCTTGCAATGATTGTGACGGCTGCGTGTGTGCTGTACAACTTTATTCCAAAAATGGAAGGTTATAGGGTGCCCGAACAGAGGATGGATCAAAAGGAAACTGCTGAGGGATCCGGAAGATCATCAAACCGAAACCTACCTCAAATTCGTGGGAGATCAACAGATGCTGCATTTGCTGTAAGAGAGCAACACAAAAAATTCCGGAACTCTCCACAAGGGACTGTGGAATGGCGAGAACATGTCGCCTTGGCGATATAACGATGACATAAACCAAACATCTGTTTGTAAAATAAAAAGTAAATAAATATCTTTCGGGTATTAAAAGTTGTATAGTTTTTATCTTACCTTTGGCTTGTAGATCTGTTGCAATTGTCTTCCAAACTCTGTCTTTGTACTCGATATTCCTGTAGTTTTCACTTCCCTTATCGTAAAGAACAGGAAACTTACGAACTTCTTCTATTAGTCGTTCCACATCCGTGTTTTGTACACAGAACAGTCTTGCGCAGTTGCACAGCTCAGAAGACAATTCTACCGTCAGGCCGTGTCCGTCACGTGACAAATTAAACACGGCGAATCGCGCCCGGCCCGTTGACGCTCCCCCGTGCACGGCCCGGTCAAGTGGGGCCCGCTGCGCCATGTTTGTTTTAATGACGTATTCCGTTGTCCGGGGGACGGCCGATAATCGGACGTGTCTCGGCACTGACACGGTCTGGACATGTGTGTCCTGACCTTGAAGCCAGCTGCCTGAGGACGGAGCGTCTTCACACGGTACGTGAAGCCCGACATGGACGAAGAGCCGGACCGAGTTTTGTCCCTTCGCAACCCGGAATTTAACGTCGCGGAACACTCTCGGTTGTGAAGGGCAGGATCTGATGCGTCAGAAGTTCGTTTCACGGAAAGGAAATGGCCATCGAGATGCAAGATGACTTGGTAAGACACAAACGCTATTAGGAAAAATAAAACTCACATAATACTAGGTATGGAAAGTTTGTTAAAAATCGAAATTGACAGCAGTGACACATCTGGAGGAAATCTAAACAAGGAAAGACCACTGTAAGACGTGTCGATGCGCTTGAGAACAATATTATCGAAATGGAAGAGGATGTAGATGAAGATGAAATGGGAGATATGATTCTGCGTGAAGAGTTTGACAGAGCACTGAAAGACCTGAGTCGAAACAAAGCTCCAGGAGTAGACAACACTCCATTAGAACTACTGACGGCTTTGGGAGAGCCAGTCCTGACAAAACTCTACCATCTGGTGAGCAAGATGTATGAGACAAGCGAAATACCCTCAGGCTTCAAGAAAAATATAATAATTCCAATCCCAAAGAAAGCAGGTGTTGTCAGATGTGAAAATTACCCAACTATCAGTTTAATAAGTCACGGCTGCAACATACTAACGCGAATTCTTCACAGACGAATGGAAAAACTAGTAGAAGCTGACCTCAGGGAAGATCAGTTTGGATTCCGTAGAAATATCGGAACACGTGAGGCAATACTGACCCTACGACTTATCTTAGAAGCTAGATTAAGGAAAGGTAACCCTACGTTCCTAGCATTTGTGAAATTAGAGAAAGTTTTGACAATGTTGACTGGAATACTCTCTTTCAAATTCTGAAGGTGGCAGGGGTAAAATACAGGGAGCAAAACGCTGTTTACAATTTGTACAGAAACCAGATGGCAGTTATAAGAGTCGAGGGACATGAAAGGGAAGCAGTGGTTGGGAAGGGAGTGAGACAGGGTTGTAGCCTCTCCCTGAAGTTATTCAATCTGTATATTGAGCAAGCAGTGAAGGAAAGAAAAGAAAAATTTGGAGTAGGTATTAAAACCCATGGAGAAGAAATAAAAACTTTGAGGTTCGCCGATGACATTGTAATTATGTCAGAGACAGCAAAAGACTTGGAAGAGCAGTTGAACGGAATGGATAGGGTCTTGAAAGGAGGATATAAGATGAACATCAACAAAAGCAAAACAAGGATAATGGAATGTAGTCAAATTAAATCGGGTGATGCTGAGGGAATCAGATTAGGAAATGAGACACTTAAAGTAGTAAAGGAGTTTTGCTATTTGGGCAGCAAAATAACTGATGATGGTCGAAGTAGAGAGTATATAAAATGTAGACTGGCAATGGCAAGGAAAGCATTTCCGAAGAAGAGAAATTTGTTAACATCGAGTATAGGTTTAAGTGTCAGGAAGTCGTTTCTGAAAGTATTTGTATGGAGTGTAGCCATGTATGGAAGTGAAACATGGACGATAAATAGTTTGGACAAGAAGAGAATAGAAGCTTTCGAAATGTGGTGCTACAGAAGAATGCTGAAGATTAGATGGGTAGATCACATAACTAATGAGGAGGTATTGAATAGGATTTGGGAGAAGAGGAGTTTGTGGCACAACTTGACCAGAAGAAGGGATCGGTTGGTAGGACATCTTCTGAGACATCGAGGGATCACCAATTTAGTATTGGAGGGCAGCGTGGAGGGTAAAAATCGTAGAGGGAGACCGAGAGATGAATACACTAAACAGATTCAGAAGGATGTAGGCTGCAGTAGGTACTGGGAAATGAAGAAGCTTGCACAGGATAGATTAGCATGGAGAGCTGCATCAAACCACTCTCAGGACTGAAGACCACAACAACAACATTGTCAAACCACAATTTATGAAAGATGATTATATTTTATTGATAGGATTAAGTAGGAATAATCAATATTTCTCGTTTCGGAAATAACTTTGGTACCAGGGAATGTCTGCACCAAAGTATTGTTGGCGGTAGAGACCGAAGATTTATATAATTTTAAAAAGGGCGGGAGAGACGGAGTATGGGTACATTTTAAGAAAAGAGCGGGAAAGACCGCGCATTGGTGCATTTTGTAATGGTAGCAGGGATTGTCTGCACCAGAAAGCATTGTTGGCGGGAGAGACCGCACTTTAGTGCAGTGTTGCCAATTTAGCGACTTCGTCGCTAGAAATGGCGACTTTTGCCTTCGTCTTAGCGACAAAAAATACTTTTTAGCGACTTATCTGGCGACTTTTGGAGTACTGACGACTCAAAACTATTCTGGGCCAGTATTTTCATTAACAAAACTAAGATTTTAACTATAGAAATTGTCTGAGTCAAGTTTGTCTGAAGAAAATAAAGTTTATTTGAAGAAGAGATGCATTCAGTTTAGCCTGAAACTCATCAAAGAAATTCAACAAAGACTGCCGAGTAACGTTACGATCCTGAAAAAAAATGTCAATGCTGAGTGTTGAAGAAACACTAGAAGTGAATATAAATAATGCTGTAGCGGATGTAGCCAAAGAACTGGGTTTTAGTAGCGATTTCATAGACTGTATGTTGCAAGAATGGCATAATATCAACTTCATTAGGTGGAATAACACTACTAACACTGTTTTATTTTGGAGTGAGGTTTTGCAGTATGAAAATACCGCAGGGGAGAATCCTTTTTCTTTGATTTCACAGCTAGCAATGACTGTTCTATGCCTACTGCATTAAAATGCAGAAATGGAAAGAATATTCAGTTCTATGAACATAAAAACTAAACAACGTAACAGATTATCGTTAAAGACAACTAATGCTTTGATCATATTGAGAGACCAGCTGAAGAAACAAAATAAAGATTGTGCATCTTTTGACATACCGTCAGACGTATTGGAGCTTGTTGGAACGAACAAAAGTTACCCTTTTGCGACAAAACCAGTCGAACTGCATCATCTGTAGAGCGAAGTTCAACCCTCTACATCAACTACAGTTCTGTCAGAGCATGAAACAGAAGAGTTATTCGATCTTCTGAGTGACGACGATGAATCGCTGACATACCGGTATGTATATATTTTGTAACTTAATTTGTTTTGTTGCTTTCTTTTGTTACAAATATAGTTGTATATTTCTAGTATATTAGACTACTGTGATTGAAACAACAATTTATGTGTTGCGTCAATTATGATAACTAGTTTAATTAAACGTTAGCGTATTTTATATATATATGTTGTTGCAAGCGATGCGTCATTTAATTAAGACAATATAGCAATTACGTATGAGAGTTTTTATTAATATTTTATTCCTCCCCCCCCGCGCCAACTGGCTTATTGCACCATTCACAGCACGAAATTTTCAGTACACCCCTAGTAAAATCAGTTTTAGCGACTTTCTAGCGACTTTTGATATTGAATCTAGCGACTCGGGTTTTTTAGAGTTGGCAACACTGCTTTAGTGTTCCTAGGAAGTCAATAGAAAGTGAGATGTGAAGCGAGTCGGTAGCAGGTCTGAAGCGAGAGGTTGAGAGGAGCGGTGTGCCTGCCAGCCACCAGCTGTGATTTACAAGAGACTATAAACGGATGTACAGAGACATCAGCTAACTATTATCATAAGAGGAACTAATATTATTGAATTATTTGTTTTGAGAAACTCAAGACTACTGAAGTTATGTTTGCGCATTGCTAGTTGCAAGATTATTGTAAAAAGTAAGTCCCATTTACACGTTTCTAAATTCGTTTCATTACCAACAGTAAATATTTGAAGAATCGTTTTCAGAATATAATTAATTTTTGCCAGCAATATTGCATTACTGATTATAATCCATCCCAAAAACCATCAAAATAAAACCTTGCAAAATTTTATTGTTGTCAAGAAAAAGTTTAACTATGAATTATGTAACTTGCGTCAAATTAATTAAAGAATAACGTCAGCTTTGCTATTAAAGAATAACGTCAGCTTCGGTAGTAAATACAGCCACTTATCATGGCAGCCCACCAGCAGCTAATAGAGTATAGTAAAACAGAGTAAGTATAGTAAGTATATTCATGTCGCAGTTCGATGTAGCAGTCAGATGGCGATCCAGTAACAGTAAAAAAGGTAAGGATCAGTTTTGGGTTATTGCAGATAACGACTGAGGGCCACGACGAAGACACACTCCATGTTTCGTCGAAATAATCAGAAAATCACTTTTAATAAGCAGCATTTAAATTTGTATACGAAGATTGTTCTTATTATTATTGAGAAAGAGAATTAATTTCAAAGGGAAGGTTTCATTTGTTATTATTAAGCAAGAGATAGGTTATTGTAGAAGGAAAAGTTGCGTAACAAAAGAGATATAGAGGAGACGGGAAGGTTTCACTGAATGGCAATCGAGATGGAAGATCACTTGATAAGTCACTAACAATATTAGGAAAAAGGAGTACTCACATAATACTAGGTATGGAAAGTTTGTTAAAAACAACAGTGACACGACTGGAGTAAATCTAAACGAGGGAAGACCACGACGCTGGGATTACCGATTTACTTCGAACTTTTTACTCCTTTCGCAAGCTATTTAAACAACATAATGGGCAAGTAGTAACGTTCACTACTCTGGTAACTCCGAGAAATTCGCAGGAGAAGGTTCACGCGTATATTACGTATCTGATGTATCTGTGCGCAGGTGGCGGACGGTAGAGTTCGTAGTAGTCAAGTGACTGGCGTTCGAACTTCGTAAGACGACCGTGTATGAGGTGACGGTTTGACATCCGCTCAAACCTTCATTTTTGTAGTACAAGTGTAAATTCTGCGGTATTCAAAAAATTTGCACCTACACTATTCGTTCTTGCTACATCAGCAACGTCTCACCGCTACGCAGGTTAACTGCTAAATGGGGCCAGCCCTGTGTCTGCAGCTCGAAGGGTTCAGGTGCAAAGTACGCTACTGGTCATTAAAATTGCTACACCACGAAGATGACGTGCTACAGACTCGAAATTTAACCGACAGGAAGAAGATGCTCTGATATGCAAATGATTAGCTTTTCAGAGCATTCACACAAGGTTTGCGCCGGTTGCGACACCTACAACGTGCTGACATGAGGAAGTTTCCAACCGATTTCTCATACACAAACAGCAGTTGCCCGGTGAAACGTTGTTGTGATGCCTCGTGTAAGGAGAAGAAATGCGTACCATCACCTTTCCGACTTTGATAACGGTCAGATTGTAGCCTACCACGATTGCGGTTTATCGTATCGCGACATTGCTGCTCACGTTGGTCGAGATCCCATGACTGTTAGCAGAATATGGAATCGGTGGGTTCAGGAGGGCATCTTATCCGCATGGCTGTAACGGATCGTGCAGCCCCGTCTCGATCCCTGAGTCAACAGATGGGGACGTTTGCAAGACAACAACCATCTGCACGAACAGTTGAATGACGTTTGCAGCAGCACGGACTATCAGCTCGGAGGCCGTAGCTGCGGTTATCCCGACGCTGCATCAAAGGCAGGAGCGCCTGCGATGGTGTACTCGACGACGAACCTGGGTGCACGAATGGCAAAACGTCATTTTTTCGGATTAATCCAGGTTCTGTTTACAGCATCACGATGGTCGCATCCGTGTTTGGCGACATCGCGGTGAACGCACGTTGGAAGCGTGTATTCGTCATCGCCATACTGGCGTTATCACCTGGCGTGATGTTATGGGGTGCCATTGGTTACACGTCTCGGTCACCTCTTGTTCGCATTCACGGCACTTTGAACAGTACACGTAACATTTCAGATGTGTTACGACCCGTCGCTCTACCCTTCATTCGATCCCTGTGAAACCCTACATTTCAGCAGGATAATGCACGACCGCATGATGCAGGTCCTGTACGGGCCTTTCTGGATACAGAAAATGTTCGACTGCTGCCCTGGCCAGCACATTCTTCAGATCTCTCACCAACTGAAAACGTCTGGTCAATGGTGGCCGAGCAACTGGCTCGTCACAAAGCGCCAGTCACTACTCTTGATGAACTGTGGTATCGTGTTGTAGCTGCATGGGCAGCTGTACCTGTACACGCCAGCCAAGCTCTGTTTGACTCAATGCCCAGGCGTATCAAGGCCGTTATTACGGCCAGAGGTGGTTGTTCTGGGTTCTAATTTCTCATGATCTATGCACCCAAATTGCGTGAAATGTAATCACATGTCAGTTCTAGTACAATATATTTGTCCAATGAATACCCATTTATCATCTGCATTTCTTCTTGGTGTAGCAATTTTAATGGCCAGTAGTGTAGTTCCAGGTACCTTACCAGACTCTATGTAGAAGGGATTTGGCGGATCACGACAGGAATATATTTTCAGGAAAACTCTATCCATTTCTTCATTTACTTGTCGACAGTTGTAAATATGTTTTTTTCTAATAATTAATATAATTAAAATAGTAAGTAGTCGAATAATATGAAATTGCTTAAAAATTCACGGAAATATTCGTGGTGTTTTTAATGATATGCGTATGAATTAAATAATATGACCAGCATTGTATGATGGTGAAACATGGACTGTGGGAAAACCGGAACGGAAGAAAATCGAAGCATCTGAGATGAGGTGCTACACATGAATGTTGAAAATCAGGTGGACTGATAGCGTAAGGAATGGGTAGGTTCTGGAGAGGAGAGGAATATGTGGAAAATACTGACAAGGAGAAGGGACAGTATGATAGGGCATCTGTTAAGACATCAGGGAATGACTTCCATTGTACTGGAGGGATCTGTAGACACAGGACGTCGTGTTACGACTCAAACTGTGCGCAGTAGGCTGCATCATACGCAACTTCACTCCCGACGTCCATGGCGAGATCCATTTTTGTAACCACGACACCGTGCAGCGCGGTACAAATGGGCCCAACAACATACCGAATGGACCGCTCAGGATCGGCATCACGTTCCCTTTGCCGATGAGTGTCGCATATGCCTTCAGCCAGACAATCGTCGGAGACGTGTTTGGAGGCAACCCGGTCAGGCTGAGCGCCTTAGACACACTGTCCAATGAGTGCAGCAAGGTGGAGGTTCCCTGCTGTTTTGGGGTGGCATTATGTGGGGCCGACGTAAGGCGCTAGTGGTCGCGGAAGGCGCTGAAACGGCTGTACGATACGTGAATACCATCCTCCGACCGATAGTGCAACCGCATCAGCAGCATATCGGCGAGGCATTCGTCTTCGTGGACGACAGTTCGCGCCCCCATCGTGCACATCTTGTGAATGACTTGTTTCAGGATGACGACATCGTTCGACTAGAATGGCGAGCATGTTCTCAAGACATGAACCGTAATGAGCATGCCTGGGATGGACTGAAAACGGCTGTTAGTGGACGATGTGACCCACCAAGCACTCTGAGGGATCTACGCCGAATCGCCATTGAGGACAATCTGGACCAGCAATGCCTTGATGAACTCTTGGATAGTATGCCACGACAAATTCAGCCATGTATCAGTGCTAGAGGACATGCTACTGGGTATTAGAGGTACCAGTGTGTACAGCAATCTGGACCACCACCTCTGAAGGTCTCGCTGTATTGTCGTACGACATGCAATGTGAGGTTTTCATGAGCAATAAAAAGGGCGGAAATGATGTTTATGTTGATCTCTATTCCAGTTTTCTGTACAGGATCCGGCACTCTCGGAACTGAGGTGATGCAACACTTTTTTTGATGTGTGTATTGGATTCCGTAGAAATGTTGGAACACGTGAGGCAATACTGACCTTACGACTTATCTTAGAAGAAAGATTAAGGAAAGGCAAACCTACGTTTCTAGCATTTTTAGACTTAGAGAAAGCTTTTGACAATGTTGACTGGAATACTCTCTTTCAAATTCTAAAGGTGGCAGGGGTAAAATACGGGGAGCGAAAGGCTATTTACAATTTGTACAGAAACCAGATGGCAGTTATAAGAGTCGAGGGACATGAAGGGTGTGGTGTCACCGCCAGACACCACACTTGCTGAGTGGTAGCCTTTAAATCGGCCGCGGTCCGTTAGTATACGTCGGACCCGCGTGTCGCCACTGTCAGTGGTAGCAGACCGAGCGCCACCACACGGCAGGTCTAGAGAGACTTCCTAGCACTCGCCCCAGTGGTACAGCCGACGTTGCTAGCCATGATTCACTGACAAATACGCTCTCATTTGCCGAGACGATAGTTAGCATAGCCTTCAGCTACATTTACTACGACCTAGCAAGGCGCCGTATTCAATTGATAATTAGTATTATGAAGCATGTACCGTAACGAGAGATGTTCTACAATTATGGATTAAAGTTAAGTATTCCAGAAGCTACGTACTTTTCTTTGTAGCATTCATTACGTATCCTGTTTCAGACCTCACGCGTGAGTTTAAGCGTGTGCCTTTCGGCTTCCTCTCATTGTGTCTAGGCTGTCTTGTCTAGACACAACAAAAGGGAAGCAGTGGTTAGGAAGGGAGTGAGACAGGGTTTTAGCCTCTCCCCGATGTTATTCAATCTGTATATTGAGCAAGCAGTAAAAGAAACAAAAGAAAAATTTGGAGTAGGTATTAAAATCCGGGGAGAAGAAATAAAAACTTTGAGGTTCGCCGATGACATTGTAATTCTCTCAGAGACAGCAAAGGACTTGGAAGAGCAGTTGAATGGAATGGACAGCGTCTTGAAAGGAGGATATAAGATGAACATCAACAAAAGCAAAACAAGGATAATGGAATGTAGTCGAATTAAGTCGGGTCATGCTGAGGGAATTAGATTAGGAAATGAGACACTTAAAGTAGTAAAGGAGTTTTGCTACTTGGGGAGCAAAATAACTGACCATGCTCGAAGTAGAGAGGATATAAAATGTAGACTGGCAATGGCAAGGAAAGCGTTTCTGAAGAAGAGAAATTTCTTAACATCGAGTATAGATTTAAGTGTCAGAAAGTCGTTTCTGAAAGTATTTGTATGGAGTGTAGCCTTGTATGGAAGTGAAACATGGACGAGAAATAGTTTAGACAAGAAGAGAATAGAAGCTTTCGAAATGTGGTGCTACAGAAGAATGCTGAAGATTAGATGGGTAGATCGCGTAACTAATGAGGAGGTATTGAATTGGATTGGGGAGAAGAGAAGTTTGTGGCACAACTTGAATAGAAGAAGGGATCGGTTGGTAGGACATGTCCTGAGGCATCAAGGGATCACAAATTTAGCACTGGAGGGCAGCGTGGAGGGTAAAAATCGTAGAGGGAGACCAAGAGATGAATACACTAAGCAGATTCAGAAGGATGTAGGTTGCAGTAGGTACTGAGAGATGAAGGAGCTTGCACAGGATAGATTAGCATGGAGAGCTGCATCAAACCAGTCTCAGGACTGAAGACCACAACAACAACAACAACATATCAAAAGTACAAAAGAGGTAACTATCAAACGAAAGAGATAAAATAAGATTTATGTACATCATGTCTCTATTAGATGTTAGGGCGGAACACGTTTTCAAACTCACCGAGCAAGTTAACATAAAAAATGGCCATTTTAGAGTCTTGTCCCCTCTTGGATAAATTTCTACAGTCGCTCACGATAACAGGCGACCCATGTTTTTCGTAAGCCAGGTCACAGCCGTGACGCGGAAGAAAAACTTCCGTGAGGTAAGAGGATTTCCTGGTGCAGGTCGGCTTCAGACGGGCGACAGTTCCGAGGTAAAGGAAGGCAGCAAAGCTGTCTGGCTGGGCGACCCGTCGCGAAACAAAAAGAGACACCGGGAGAAGTCTTTGAGCTCCGCAAAGGGGGCTGGTACAGGCTGCCCAGAAAGTCTGCACTGCCACACCGAGCGCGCATAGCCTGCGTTGCTGTACCGGGTGATCAAAAAGTCAGTGTAACTTTGAAAACTGAATAAATCACGGAATAATGTAGATAGAGAGGTACAAATTGGCACACATGCTTGGAATGACATGGGGTTTTACTAGAACCAAAAAAATACAAAAGTTCAAAAAATGTCCGGCAGATGGCGCTTCATCTGATCAGAATAGCAATAATTAGCATAACAAAGTAAGACAAAGCAAAGATGATGCTCTTAACAGGAAATGCTCAATATGTCCACCATCATTCCTCAACAATAGCTGTAGTCGAGAAATAATGTTGTGAACAGCAGTGTAAAGCATATCCGGAGTTACGGTGAGGCATTGGCGTCGGATGTTGTCTTTCAGCATCCCTAGAGATGTCGGTCGATCACGATACACTAGCGACTTCAGGTAACCCCAAAGCCAATAATCGCACGGACTGAGGTCTGGGGACGTGGGAGGCCAAGCGTGACGAAAGTGGCGGCTGAGCACACGATCATCACCAAACGACGCGCGCAAGAGATCTTTCACGCGTCTAGCAATATGGGGTGGAGCATTGCATTTTTATTTGGTTCTAATAAAACCCCATATCATTCCAAGCATGCGTGCCAATTTTTACCTTTCTATCTATATTATTCCGTGGTTTATTAAGTTTTCAAATTTATACTGACTTTTTGATCGCCCACTATATAGATGACGAAATGTGGTGAGAGTTACCTGTGACAGATCTTACATTCGGTACCATTCCCGTGGGAAAGACCGCCTGCATAATGCCACTGCTCCGTGATTGGCTGCTGTGTTCGAAGCAAGGGCGCCAAAACTTTAAAGTATAGTTATTATTATTAATTAACCTACTCGTTGGAATGACTTCACTTTTTAATATAAATATCTCTCAACAGGTGACTATCAACCAGTCATTTTAGAATTATTAAAAACAATTTAAATCAAAAACAAAAGACTGACGAAATTGCAGACGAAGCACTTCGGAATCGTTCGGGTCACGCCTTTTCTGGTATGGCGCGCGAAGTGTTTCGGGCTGTTCGTCACTCTGGATTAGGTAGTCGAGAAGAACAGACACGTTGTCTGTCGTAGGATGTGTTTCCAATTTTTATTTAAGTTCCTGTTCGTCACCCTGGATTAGGCGGTCGAGATGTACAGTCATGTTGTCTGTAGCAGGATGTGTTCGTCAGTATTCAGAATTAAAAGATTCACTCCGGTAGTCAAATGGTTGGTTCAAATGGCTCTGAGCACTATGGGACTTACCTTCTGAGGTCATCAGTCCCATAGAACTTAGAACTACTTAAACCTAACCAACCTAAGGACATCACACACATCCATGCCCGAGGCAGGATTCGAACCTGCAACCGTAGCGGTCGGGCGGTTCCAGACTGTAGCGCCTAGAACCGCTCGTCCACCCCGGACGGCTCACTCCGGGTGTCATGAGGCACAGACACGTGCCACAAATAGTGTAAAGATACATTTTCGTAAACATTGTGTTTGATCATGTACTTTGCTGTAGCAGAAGGTGTTGTATTAAGACCATGTAATCTTGTGGTGTGGCTATATCCCAAAGAAGTGATACACTATTTCAGAACAGAACCTCGCTAAAAGTCAGTTTCAGCCTCAAGATACAGAACCTACGACCTGCGTATTGTTTTCTACGCTGGGGACATCAACTTGAAGACAGAAGGTTAGTGAACTATTACAGAACATTCGTATTCCACACAGTGCAGTGGAAACAACTAGCGCCTCACGTGTACTGCATGCACAGAACAAATGTGCTCGGTGACACGTCATCTGCAGTAATGCAGAGGAGGTAAAGGAGGATGACCGTTATTAACACCAACAATCAATCCATTCTTCCTTTCTTGCCGAAATTAGCAGCTAATATTTTTCCTGTCATATTTGTTAACACAACACTTCCAAATGAGGCTTACTAAAGATTGAACTTGCGACCTCGCACTCAAGGTGTCACTTGTTAGTGCTAACTGTGCGAAGCTGGAATGGGACGTTATTACGGCTGTGGAAAAAATATTGATATATCGGTACATCGATATTATCAACAAGAAGCACCGACATATGCAGAAGATTTTCCTTTTCCCGAAATGTCAATGTATTGGTATCGAAATGGCAATATCGAGTGCCGATATTTTTATTTTTTATTATGTTATTTCGCAGTTTTCGGTAAATATTTGAAATTGTACTAGAATATACACTACTGGCCATTAAAACTACTACACCAAGAAGAAATTCAGATGATAAACGGGTATTCATTGGACAAATATATTATACTACAACTGACATGTGATTACATTTTCACGCAATATGGGTGCACAGATCATGAAGAATTGGAACCCAGAACAACCACCTCTGGCCGAAATAACGGCCTTGATACGCCTGGGCATTGAGTCAAACAGAGCTCGGATGGCTTGTACAGGTACAGCTGCCTATGCAGCTTCAACACGATACCACAGTTCATCGAGAGTAGTGACTGGCGTATTGTGACGAGCCAGTTGCTCGGCCACAATTGACTAGACGTTTTCAATTGGTGAGAGATCTGGAGAATGTGCTGAACAAGGCAGCAGTAGAACATTTTCTGTATCCAGAAAGGCCCGTACAGGTCCTGCAACATACGGTAGTGTATTATCCTACTGCAATGTAGGGTTTCGCAGGGATCGAATGAAGGGTAGAGCCACGGGTCGTAACGCATCTGAAATTTAACGTCCACTGTTCAAAGTGCCGTCAATGCGGTTAAGAGGTGACCGAGACGTGTAACCAATCATACCATCACGCCGGGTGATACGCCAGTGTGGCTATGACGAATAAATGCGATGTCACCCAACACGGATGCGACCATCATGATGCTGTAGACAGAACCCGGATTCATCCGAGAAAATGACGTTTTGCCATTCGTGCACCCAGGTTCCTCGTCGAGTACACCACCGCAGGATCTCCTGTCTGTGATGCAGCGTCAAGGGTAACCGCAGCCACGGTCTCCGAGCTGATAGTACGTGCTGCTGCAAACGTCGTTCTTGCAGATAGTCCTTGTCTTCCAAACGTCCCCATCTGTTGACTCAGGGATCGAGACGTGGCTGCACGATCCGTCACAGCCATGCGGATAAGATGCCTGTCATCTCGACTGCTAGTGATACGAGGCCGTTGGGATCCAGCACGGCATTCCGTATTACCCTCATGAACCCACCAATTCCATATTCTACTAATAGTCATTGGATCTCGACCAACGCGAGCATCAATGCCGCGATACGATAAACCGCAATTGCAATAGGCTACAATACAACCTTTATCAAAGTCGGAAACGTGATGGTACGCATTCCTCCTCCTTACACGAGGCATCACAACAACGTTTCACCAGGCGACGCCGGTCAACTGGTGTTTGTGTATGAGAAATCGGTTGGAAAGTTTCCCCATGTCAGCACGTTGTAGGTGTCGCCACCGGCGCCAACCTTGTGTGAGTGCTCTGAAAATCTAATCATTTGCACATAACAGCACCTTCTTCCTGTCGGCTAAATTTCGCGTCTGTAGCACGTCATCTTCGTGGTGTAGCAATTTTGATGGCCAGTAGCGTAATTTTACTTTCACTGTATGAAGGAGTCTTCCTGTATTATGAGCTATGATCACTTCCAGTCTTTCTCTTTGACTGCGTGAAGTAGGCACAAAAGAACAAGTCCGATTTTCATAGGGCGGTGACGGTATGAATGGTAGAACAAGATATCCTAAGTGAAGAAACAGCAGACAAGACACGGTAAAATACAATTTTTAACGCAACTAGTGTGCTATTTCGCCACATCGGGATTCTCCAAAAACAGTTGCTGAAAATGATAAACAAATATGTAAATGACGAGACTGGTCTTTGCGGCGGATGGAGACGTGTGAGAGGAAATGCTGACGTAATCGGCCCTCGGCGCTACCGACATAAACTGCAACGCTTAACTTCAGCACGTAATTTTGACGTTATAGCTAATGGATCTCTAGAGTTCAAAAAAAAAAAAAAAAAAAAAAAAAAAAAAAAAAAAAAAAAAAAAAAAAAAAAAAATTGTTATCGGCAAGCGTGAACGTGCACCGTTTTCCTTTCACTTCTTGCTCTAAGGGTAACAAGCAGGCTGCTAGCTTGTTGATGTATGGAATTTCTAATAATGAATCACTACTTAAATATACTGCTCTACATCCAACAATTTATTTACAGTGTGCAGTCGGTATTTTTATAGGCCAGTACCTCGATATTTTTTCCATTGATACACTGGAAAGCCAAAGAAACTGATACACCTCCCTAATATTGTGCATTGTCCCCGGAAGCACGCAGATGTGCTGCAACACAAAGTGGCATGGACTCTACTAATGTCTGAAGTAGTGCTGGAGTGAACTGATATCATGAACCCTGCAGCGCTGTTCGTGAATCTGTGAGAGTACGAGGGAGTGGATATCTCTTCTGAACAGCACATTGCAAGGCATCCTAAATATGCTCAATAATTGTTCATACCTAGGGAGTTTGTTAGCCAGTGGAAGAGTATTCCTGCAGCAATTCAATAATGGTTCAAATGGCTCTGAGCACTATGGGACCTAACTGCTGTGGTCATCAGTCCCCTAGATTTTAGAACTACTTAAACCTAACTAACCTAAGGACATCACACACATTCATGCCCGAGGCAGGATTCGAACCTGCGACCGTAGCGGTCACGCGGCTCCAGACTGGAGCGCCTAGAACCGCACGGCCACTCTGGCCGGCTCTGTAGCAATTCCGGACGTGTTGGGAGTCGCATTGTCCTGCTGGAATTCCCCATGTCCATTGGGATGTACGAGGTGCATTCAAGTTCTAAGGCCTCCGATTTTTTTTCTAATTAACTACTCACCCGGAATCGATGAAACTGGCGTTACCTCTCGACGTAGTCGCCCTGCAGACGTACACATTTTTCACAACGCTGACGCCATGATTCCATGGCAGCGGCGAAGGCTTCTTTAGGAGTCTGTTTTGACCACTGGAAAATCGCTGAGGCAAGAGCAGCACGGCTGGTGAATGTGCGGCCACGGAGAGTGTGTTTCATTGTTGGAAAAAGCCAAAAGTCACTAGGAGCCAGGTCAGGTGAGTAGCGAGCATGAGGAATCACTACAAAGTTTTTATCACGAAGAAACTTTTGCATAACGTTAGCGCGATGTGCGGGTGCGTTGACTTGGTGAAACAGCACACACGCAGCCCGTCCTGGACGTTTCTGTTGCAGTGCAGGAACTAATTTGTTCTTCCAAACACTTTCGTAGGATGCACCTGTTACCGTAGTGCCCTTTGGAACGCAATGGGTGAGGATTACGCCCTCGCTGTCCCAGAACATGGACACCATCATTTTTTCAGCACTGGAGGTAACCCGAAATTTTTTTGGTGGTGGTGAATCTGTGTGCTTCCATTGAGCTGACTGGCGCTATGTTTCTGGATTGAAAAATGGCATCCACATCTCATCCATTGTCACAACCGACGAAAAGAAAGTCCCATTCGTGCTGTCGTTGCTCGTCAACATGCCACACGGGCAGCCATGTGGTCGTCCGTCAGCATTCGTCGTACCCACCTGGATGACACTTTATGCATTTTCAGGTCGTCATGCAGGATTGTGTGCACGGAACCCACAGAAATGCCAACTCTGGAGGCGATCTGTTCAACAGTCATTCGGCGATCCCCCAAAACAATTCTCTCCACTTTCTCCATCGTGTCGTCAGACCGGCTCGTGCGAGCCCGAGGTTGTTTCGGTTTGTTGCCACACGATGTTCTGCCTTCATTAAACTGTCGCACCCACGAATGCACTTTCGACACATCTGTAACTCCGTCACCACATTTCTCCTTCAACTGTCGATGAATTTCAATTGGTTTCACACTACGCAAATTCAGAAAACAAATGATTGCATGCTGTTCAAGTAAGGAAAACTTCGCCATTTTAAGTCTTTGAAACAGTTCTCGCCACTGGCGGTAAAATTCCATCTGCCGTACGGTGCTGCCATCTCTGGGACGTATTGACAATGAACGCAGCCTCATTTTAAAACAAAGCGCATGTTTCTATCTCTTTCCAGTCCGGAGAAAAAAAATCGGAGGCCTTAGAACTTGAATGCACCTCGTACCCGGGTGAAGCCGTGGGTTTTATGACAACACGATAAAAGCATTCAACAAAACTTGTTACGTGAGCTTGTATTGGAGGACGTCAAGCCGTACATCAATTACTTAAGAATGGATGAGCATACGTTTGTGTATGTGCTCTGTGAGGTGTATCCTCATATCACAAAGCACAATACTCACTTAAGAACTGCTACATCTGCAGAAGACAGGCTCACTGTAACACTCCGATTCTTTGCTACAGGAGAGGGTTAGGTTAGGTTAGGTTATGTTAGGTCAGGTCTCCAATCTTCTTCATCTATTTTTGTACTTAGGGTGCGTCACACTGTAAAGCGCCTGATCAGCTTCACGCATCTCTATTAATTTTGTAGTTGTCGGCACACACCAATTGTATTTACCCGCAATGTTTATAAAAACACTACAGACGACAGAATGCAGCGATGCTAGCGCTCGATGTGGTAACATGTCACATTACAGTGAACAGGAGACAAGCGACTTCTTTGATCAAATCTACAGCGAGGCCCGAGATTTGATCAATTATTGGACGACATTTGACAAAGTTCCCTATTACACCATCAAATATCTTTGACAAAGATACTGGACAAAGATATTTGACAAAGAAATTTGATAGTGTAATACCGGCCTAAACAGGCGCACGCCGCGCTTGGCAGCCGTTGAGAAGGAAGCTCCCATTAGATGTTACCGCCAAGTGGGAATTGTGCGCCGTTATTCGGTTTTTGAACACAAAGGGCACTGCGCCGGTTGAAATCCATCGCGAATTGACGGAAGTGTACGGTGAGTCGTATATGGATGTCAAAAATGTTCGTAAGTGGTGTAGAGAGTTTGCAGCTTGTCGGACAGAAATTTACCACGAAGAAAGGAGCGGGAGACCGTCAATTTCTGAGGAGACAGTGTTGACGGTTGAGCAAAGAATGCGTGAAGATCGGACGATCTCTGCACGTTGGTTCCTGAGGTTTCCCGAAGCACCGCTCACAGAATTTTCACGGAAAAATTGAACTGCCGGGAGGTGAGCGCAAGATGGGTGCCACTCGTGCTGACTGAGGACCACATGCGGCAACGAGTTGATGCTTCCGTCGCATTTTTTCACCGCCTTGCAGACTCAATTGTCACGGGTGATGAAACCTGCGCATACCACTTTACACCTGAGACCGAGCAACAATCACGCCAGTGGCGGCAACCTTCTTCGCCAAAGCCGTGGGAATTCAAACAAACACAGTCTGCCGGTAAAGTCATAAGAACCGTTTTTTTTTTTTTGGATCGGAAAGCGGGTATTGTTGGTCGATTTTATGCCCACTGGGACCACAATTAACGTTGACAGGTACTGTGAGTCTCTGAAAAAACTCAAACAGGCAATTCAGAACCGGAGAAGAGGAATGTTGAGCAAGGGCGTACACATTCTCCATGACAACGCTCGCCCACATATCGCTCATCAAACAGTTGCTCTCCTGCAACAGTTTCAGTGGAACATAATCACCCACCCACCCTATAGTCCAGTGACTACCACATGTTTCCTATGTTAAAAGGACATTTGGCCGGAAAGCGATTCAGATCCGACAATGAAGTGAAAGAAGAGGTTCATTAACTTTATGAACGGCATGGCGGCGAGCTGGTAAGACATGGGCATACAAAAACTGCCGCTGCGTCTATAAAAATGCATCGACAGAAATGTCGAAAAATACCTAAATGTTCAAGCTGTAAACTGACGTAAACCATTGTAGAAATAAACAGGTCTATGTACTTACAAAAAAAAATAGGAGACCTTACTTTTGGGATTACCCTCGTAGATAAACAAGCTAAACCAGAGAAAACCAAGAACAGACGATTATCAGTACCAACAACGCAGAATCTCTAGGGATAATCTGGACTTAATCTCGCCAGCATCTTCAGTAACAACCAGGCCCAAATCCATGGAGCAATCTGATGTTTTGAATTGCCCAGAGCGTGTTGAAGTCTACAAGGATCCTAGCGCACAGGACTGGATTAAGTGTGGCAATTGCTCCCAATGGTGGCACGAATAATGCACAGGTTATGAAGGACACGGTGAATTTTCTTGTGGTTTGTTAGTACAGAACAACACAGTTAGCTCTTTATTCCCATTAAGTAATGACTGCTGTCGAGAAGGGGTCTCAGATCGATTCCATACTCCTAGATTTCCAGAAGGCTTTCGATACCGTTCCTCACAAGCGACTGTTAATCAAATTGCGTGCATATGAAGTATCGTCTCAGCTGTGTCACTGCATTCGTGATTTCCTCTCAGAGAGGTCACAGTTCGTAGTGATGGACGGTAAATCATCGAGTAGAACAGAAGTAATATCTGGCGTTCCGCAAGGTAGTGTCATAGGCCCTCTGCTTTTCCTGATTTATACGGGATGTTACAAAAAAGTACGGCCAAACTTTCAAGAAACATTCCTCACACACAAATAAAGAAAATATGGACATGTGTCTGGAAACGCTTAATTTCCATGTTAGAGCTCATTTTAGTTTCGTCAGTACGTACTGTACATCCTTGATTCAACGCCAGTTGGCCCAATTGAAGGAAGGGAATGTTGATTTCGGTGCTTGTGTTGACATGCGACTCATTGCTCTACAGTACTAGCATCAAGCACATCAGTACGTAGCATCAACAGGTTAGTGTTCATCACGAACGTGGTTTTGCAGTCAGTGCAATGCTTACAAATGCGGAGTTGGCGGATGCCCATTCGATGTACGGATTAGCATGGGGCAATAGCCGTGGCGCGGTACGTTTGTATCGAGACAGATTTCCAGAACGAAGGTGTCCCGACAGGAAGACGTTCGAAGCAATTGATCGGCGTCTTAGGGAGCACGGAGCATTCTAGCCTATGACTCGCGACTGGGGAAGACCTAGAACGACGAGGACACCTGCAATGGACGAGGCAAATCTTCGTGCAGTTGACGATAACACTAATGTCAGCGTCAGAGAAGTTGCTGCTGTACAAGGTAACGTTGACCACGTCACTGTATGGAGAGTGCTACGGGAGAACCAGTTGTTTCCGTACCGTGTACAGCGTGTGCAGGCACTATCAGCAGCTGATTGGCCTCCACGGGTACACTTCTGCGAATGGTTCATCCGACAATGTGTCAATCCTCATTTCAGTGTAAATGTTCTCTTTACGGATGAGGCTTCATTGCGACGGGATCAAATTGTAAATTTTCACAAGCAACATGTGTGGGCTGACGAGAATCCGCACGCAATTGTGCAATCACGTCATCCACACAGATTTTCTGTGAACGTTTGGGCAGGCATTGTTGGCGATGTGTTGATTGGGCCCCACGTTCTTCCACCTACGCTCAATGGAGCACGTTATCACGATTTCATACGGGATACTCTACCTGTGCTGCTAGAACATGTACCTTTACAAGTACGACACATAATGTGGTTCATGCACGATGGAGCTCCTGCACATTTCAGTCGAAGTGTTCGTACGCTTCTCAACAACAGATTCGGTGACCGATGGATTGGTAGAGGCGGACCAATTCCGTGGCCTCCACGCTCTCCTGACCTCAACCCTCTCGACTTTCATTTATGGGGGCATTTGAAAGCTCTCGTCTACGCAACCCCGGTACCAAATGTAGGGACTATTTGTGCTCGTATTGTGGACGGCTGTGATATAATACGCCATTCTCCAGGGCTGCAACAGCTCATCAGGGATTCCGTGCGACGGAGGGTGAATGCATGTATCCTCGCTAACGGAGGACATTTTGAACATTTCCTGTAACAAAGCGTTTGAAGTCACGCTGGTACGTTCTGATGCTGTGTGTTTCCATTCCATGATTAATGTGATTTGAAGAGAAGTAATAAAATGAGCTCTAACATGGAAAGTAAGCGTTTCCCGACACATGTTCACATAACATATTTTGTTTCTTTGTGTGTGAGGTATGTTTCCTGAAAGTTTGGCCATACCTTTTTGTTCAAAATGGTTCAAATTTCTCTGAGCACTATGGGACTTAACATCTATGGTCATCAGTCCCCTAGAACTTAGAACTACTTAAACCTAACTAACCTAAGGACAGCACACAACACCCAGTCATCACTACCTTTTTGTGACATCCTGTATAAATGATCTAGGTGATAATCTGAGCAGCCCCCTTAGATTGTTTGCAGACGACGCTGTAATTTGCCGTCTAGTAAAATCATCAGACGATCAATTCCAATTACAAAATGATCGAGAGAGAATTTCTGTATGGTGCGAAAAGTGGCAATTGGCACTAAACAAAGAAAAGTGCGAGGTCATCCACATGGGTACTAAAAGAAATCGGATAAATTTTGGGTATACGATAAGTCGCACAAATCTAAGGGCTGTCGGTTCGACTAAATACCTAGGAATTACAATTACGAGCAACTTAAATTGGGAAGACCACATAGATAATATTGTGGGGAAGGTGAAACAAAGACTGCGCTGTGTTGGTACAACACTTAGAAGATGCAACAAACCCACTACAGAGACAGCCTACATTCAGTGCTCTGCTGGAATATTGCTGCGCGGCATGGGATCCTTACCAGGTAGGATTGACGGAGGACATCGAAAAAGTGCGAAGAAGGGCAGCTCGTTTCGTGTTATCGCGCAATAGGGGCGAGAGTGTCACTGATATGATACGCGAGTTGGGGTGGCAGTCACTGAAACAAAGGCGGTTTTCTTTGCGGCGAGATCTATTTACAAAATTTCAACCACCAACTTTCTTTTCCGAATGCGAAAATATTTTGTTGAAACCCACCTACGTAGGGAGAAATGATCATGATGGTAGAGAAATAGTATGAAAATGGTTCGATAAACCCTCTGCCAGGAACTTAAGTGTCTATTGCAGAGTAACCATGTAGATGTAGATGTATATACTCTTTGACTACACATCGCGTAGTCTTGCCATACGATGCCGCCAAGAGTACAAACGACCAGTGTCTTACAACTGTTGAAATTTGTGACAAAAGTTAGGCAGCTGTAGCTGATATACCCGTGTTGTTCCCAAAGAAACCAGAAATAATCAGTTATAAAAATAACTTTGTTGTAACCTTCTAATCTACCTCATATGGGCAGTTACATACTGAGTGCGTACTCTTCCTTTCCCATACTTATTTTGTTTCCACTTGTCTCGATTCTATTTGACTTCTTTTTATACAAACGATCCACGAATGCCGGCCGGTGCGGCCGAACGGTTCTAGGCGCTCCAGTCTGGAACCGCGGGACTGCTACGGTCTCAGGTTCGAATCCTGCCTCGGGCATGAATGTCTGTGCTGTCCTTAGGTTAGTTAGGTTTAAGTAGTTCTAAGTTCTAGGGGACTGATGACCTCAGATGTTAAGTCCCATAGTGCTCAGAGCCATTTGAACCATTTGATCCACGGAACGTGACACTAAGTTGGATAACGATACAGTAATTTCCTCCGTCGAGCGGTTGACGCACAAGTTATGGCCTAATCAGATGGTCGCGAACTGCGCCGCACGACACGTTTTTGTTTACGAGTGCGCCGGCTTCTAACTCGGACTCGATAGGTAGACGACGGCCTGTTGCGTGCCTCCAAAGTCGCCGGACTCAAATCCCACGGATTTCTGTGATTAGGGTCATGTTAAAAGCTTGGTCTTCGGTACCGAGGTCAACTCTCTCGAGGAATTAGGCCGGCCGCGGTGGCCGTGGGGTTCTAGGCGCTCGAGTACGGAGCCACGCTGCTGCTACGGTCGTAGGTTCGAATCCTGCCTCGGGCATGGCTGTGTGTCATGTCCTTAGGTTAGTTCGGTTTAAGTAGTTCTAAGTTCTAGGGGACGGATGACCACAGCAGTTGAGTCCCGTAGTGCTCAGAGCCAAATCCCAAATCCAATCTTGAGGAATTACGCTTGCGGATTTAAGTAGCCTTCCAGCATTTACAGAATTCCCCAGGACTGCCTGAGAGGATTCGTAACTCATTTAAGAGACGAGTTGAATGTTGCATTGTAAATGTAAATGTCGTGTGACTAGGTCCTCCCGTCGGGTAGACCGTTAGCCGGGTGCAAATCTTCCGATTTGACGCCTCTTCGGCGACTTGTGCCCCTATGGGGATGAAGTGATGATGAGGACGACACAACACCCAGTCCCTGAGCGGAGAAAATCTCCGGCCCGGCCGGGAATCGAACCCGGGCCCTTGGGACTGACATTCTGTCGCGCTGACCACTCAGCCACCGGAGGCGGACAATGTTGCATTCAGACATATGGACATTTCGAACACCTACTTAAACGTTTAGAGATGACATGTGTCCCTAGACACTAATGAACCGTAACATAAAGTGTGTGGTTTATCGACAACGATTGATTTGCGAAATGTTTATTGGAGCTTTTTAGCTACTTTTATTCTGTACTTTCCATGTGTGAATTATTGACCATCACTTCTGAAACACGCTACATATTAATGAAACACAGGTTCTTGAGCGATTTACTTTAAATTTTAAGCCACACTGTATTAAACATTCAGACAGACATAGACTGAACAACAAGGTTCCATCTTGAAACAGACTGCTGCAAACCAAATTCTCCCTTCTGGGCTGTGTTGTAAAAATTTGCGGTTTCAAAAATGGTTCAAATGGCTCTGAGCACTATGGGACTTAACATCTATGGTCATCAGTCCCCTAGAACTTAGAACTACTTAAACCTAACTAACCTAAGGACACCACACACATCCATGCCCGAGGCAGGATTCGAACCTGCGACCGTAGCAGTCGCGCGGTTCCGGACTGAGCGCCTAGAACCGCTAGACCACCGCGGCCGGCATTTGCGGTTTCGTTTCCTTTGTCGCGGGCAATTTTAACTGCGATAGTGGGGCACTCAAACCATTAGAAAAACTCTTTCTCCCACACATATAGTTTGTCTTTACATAGAATTTTATACCTAAACTTATAGACAACAATGCGCTATTTAGTTTTTTCCTTGCAGTCGAATTTGACAGAAATTCGAGGAAGGAATAGGAGAAACAATTAATAACATTGGTGTAATGTACCCTCGGTCATGCACTGCATAGTGGTTTATACGAGGGCGTGCTGGTAAGTCTGTTAGTTTCTCATTTGATGAAAGCTTCTTCCCAGGGAGCCAAAGTTTCACGTTAGCGAAAGGGGAATAAGTCACTTGGGGCTAAGTCTGGTGAATACAGGGAGTGAGGAATCAATCCAAAGCCCAGTTCATGCACTTCCGCCATTTATATCGCTGACGTGTGGAATGGTGTATTTTTCTGGTGAAAGAGCACATCTTTGCGTGCCAACCTTGTTCTTTTTTCAACGCTAGTGTCGAAAGTACCGACAATGAAGCACATTATGGTCCAGTTGTATCTCTGCCTTTCTCCAAGTAATCTTCGAGTATTATTCCTTGGGAATCCCGAAAAACAGTATCCATCACGTTACCAGCTGACAAAATTTTCTTTGGCTACTTCAGTGCACTTTCACCAGCCTTTATTCATTGTTTTGACTCTGATGTGTGACGATGCATCCAGGTCTCATCAGCAGTCACAAAACGGCGCAAAAAATTTCGCGGATTGAGACTGAAGATCGCCAGACATTTTGTAGAAATGCTGTGCTGGAAGCGCTTTTGGTGGAGTGTGTGTTATCGCGCAACCCACCTCGCACAGACTTTCTTCGTAGCCAATTACCCGTGCAGGATGTTACGCACTCGCTCACTTGACATGCCTACAGTCTCAGCGGTCGCACGAATTTGTTTTCGGTGGTCTTGCTTTACGAAATCATGGATTTTGTCAAAGGTTTTTTTTGTGGTGACCTCTATTGGCGGTCGGAGCGTGCTTCGTCTTCGGTGCTTGTACGACCACGTTTAAATTCGTCAATCCAAAAGAAGTGTCCTTCAGTGATGGTGCAGAGCCCACGTGAACTTCGTCCAGTTCTCAGAATGAAATTTTCACTCTGCAGCGGAGTGTGCGCAGATTGAAACTTCCTGGCAGATTAAAACTGTGTGCCCGACCGAGACTCGAACTCGGGACCTTTGCCCTTCGCGGTCAAGTGCTCTACCATCTGAGCTACCGAAGCACGACTCACGCCGCGTCCTCACAGCTTTACTTCTGCCAGTATCTCGTCTCCTACCTTCCAAACTTTACAGAATTTCTCCTGCGAACCTTGCAGAACTAGCACTCCTGAAAGAAAGGATACTGCGGAGACATGTCTTAGCCACAGTCTGGGGGATGTTTCCAGAATGAAATTTTCACTCTGCAGCGGAGTGTGCGCTGATATGAAACTTCCTGGCATATTAAAACTGTGTGCCCCACCGAGATTCGAACTTGGGACCTTTGCCTTTTGCGGGCGAGTGCTCTACCAGCTGAGCTACCCAAGGTAGGAGACGAGGTACTGGCAGAAGTAAAGCTGTGAGTATCGGGCGTGAGTCGTGCTTAGGTAGCTCAGATGGTAGAGCACTTGCCCGCGAAAGGCAAAGGTCCCGAGTTCGAGTCTCGGTCGGGCATACAGTATTAATCCGCCAGGAAGTTTCGTCCAGTTCTGTTTTGATTTGTACTGCAGTCCAACCCTTTAGTAACAGTTCGGAAGTCGGTTTCCTCCATTTTCAATCGCAGTCGACTCATTGACCAATTCAGGCGGCTGTCAACAATGAACTGCATGCTGTATATTGTTGAAATTCCTTATACTGTCCTTGGAACAAGCAAGCTTACCAGCCATGAAGGCGCAACAAAAAGTTCCATTCTTTCATGGAAATTTACAAGAGTTATCCGGACACCCTCATATATGTAGATATACACTGAAGAGCAAAAAAAATCCGGTACACCTCCCTAATATCGTGTAGAGCTCCCACACACACGCAGAAGTGGCGCAACACGGCTTGGAATTGTCTCGACTAATGTCTGGAGTAGTGCTGGAGGGAACTGTCACCACGAAACCTGCAGGGCTGTCCATAAATCCGTAAGAGTACGAGGAGATGGCATCCCAGATATGCTCAATAATGTTCATGTGTGGGGAGATAGGTGGCCATCGGACTAGTGATGGGGAGCTCGTGAATGAGTCGTTCAAATGAACGCTTCACTCCAGTGAAGTGTGAACTAACCACTCAATTTCAATGAACTGGTACTTCAAACTCTTCACAGATAGCACACTCCACACTTATTCCTAGTTCACTCACTCTCTTCCCCTCTCCCTCTCCCACTATATCGGCGCTACGTCACTCATCCCCCCTTCACTTCAGTCCTCCCTCTACTGCCTGTCGACGAATCGCGCGGTGTTCGTGGTGAGCGGTAGGTTTAGGAGGGGTTGGGGGAGGTGAGGGTTGAGGGGAAGGCAGCGTCAGCTGCTTCCTGCAGTGCTGGCATCATTACCCGTGACTATTTCTGCAGTTAAACTTCGCGTCCACGGGTAGCGTACCGTTGGCAGCGCTTGCAGACAAATGAATATTAAAGATACAAACGAAGAGGCTGGCTGTATGAGCACGCACAGCTAACATGAAAATAAAAGGTTTGTTAATAACACTGAAAGAGGGATTTTACTTGAAATCGTACCAATGACTACAGGTGACAGTTTACGTTTTGAATGTGGAGGGTTATTATTCTCAACAAAAATAAAATCTACAGGAAAACTTCTGAATAATTACTTAACGTAGGTGTATAGACTGTGGCAGTGGTAAACATACTCATTCTATTTTGGATTAAATTTTAAAAGGAACATACAATTGGACTGCATTTCGTTGGTAGCCCTAGTTCTCAGTCCATGAATACAACAAATAATATTGGCATATAAAGACTTTTTTGGGCGCTTCATGAGAAAATGTCGAGCAAGAGTAGATGTATCACCTTCTTTGTATGTGACAGGCTTCTCTGTTTACCTTTCCTTTGTCCCCTTCGACCATGCTCCATTTAACTCAGATGCTGTAAGAGCTTATTACGTTGCGTGCACGTTAGTGCATAGTTCGGCCATCTGTTGGTAAAATTATGAAGTATTACGAAGCTTTATTGTACGAGCGAGGCGAAGCGAGCGTAGCCGCGGCTGAGCGGCGAACTGGGCAATTTCGCCAGGCTTCCGGACTTCATGAATGATCTACTTCATTTGAACGCTTCGCGGCAAAGAGAGAAACGAGTGAAGTGGTTCACGGGAATGAACGAGTTCGACCCATCTCTACATCGGACTCAGAAGAGTGTCCCTGGAGCCACTCTGTAGCAATTCTGGGCCGGTGGGGTGTCGCATTGTCCTTCTGGAATTGCCAAGTCCATCAGAATGCACAATGGACATGAATGGGTGCAGGTGATTAGACAGGATGCTTACGTAAGTGTAACCTGTCACAGCCGTACCTAAACATATCAGGGGTCCCATATCACTCCCAACTGCAAACGCCCCACACCATTACAGAAGATCCACCAGCTTGAATAATCCCAAGCTGACATGCAGAGTCCATGCATTCATGAGGTTGTCTCCTTACCCGTACACATCGTGTTTCCAGTCATCAATCCAATGTCAGTGGCGAGGCGTAAAGCTTTGTGTCGTGCAGTCATCAAGGGTACACAAGTGGGCCTTCGGCTCCAAAAGCCCATATCGATGATGTTTCGCTGAATGGTTCTCACACTCACACTTGTTCATGGCCCAGCACTGAAATCTGCAGCAATTTGCGGAAGGGTTGCACTTCTGTCAAATTGAACGGTTCTCTTCAGTCGTCGTTGGTCCCGTTCCTACAGAATATTTTTGCGGCTGCAGCGATGTCAGAGGCTTGATGTTTTACCGCAGTCCTCATATTCATGATACACTCGTGAAATGGTCGTATGGGAAAATCTCCATCGCTACTTCGGAGATGCTGTGTCACATCGCTCGTGCGCCGACTATAACAGCACGTTCAAACTAACTTAAATCTCGATAACTTGTCATTGTAGCAGCAGTAACCGATCTAACAACTGTGCCAGACACTTGTTGCCTCATATAGGATTTGCTGACCGGAGCGCCGAATTCTGCTTGCTTACACGTCTCTGTATTTGAATACGCATCCCTATACCAGTTTCTTTGGCGATTCGTTGTACATGGAGAGAGTTACGGGTGCTGCGAAAAGCTCGGGATCCCATAGTAAATTAACATGACAAGTGCACTGGTAACGATTTATGCAACAGAACTGTCGCAAAACTCATCCTAGTTACTTTTTTTGTAATTCGGTTTGATTGGATTTTGCTGGAAACAATATTGTCATTGGAATAGAATATCACGGTCAGCGAAGACGATTAAATGTTAAGTATGCAGGTATTTTATACATATGTAAAATTAAAAATGGCTATACAGGGTGTCCTGAAATTCCTGTTACAAATCTGTAGGAGTTGTAGAGTGGATTGAGTAAAGAATATTTTGAACAGGAACACATGTCCGAAAATGTACCATTTCGTGCTACAGCCGTTCGAAAACATGTCTGCTAGGTAGGTATGCAACAGGGGAGTCATAGGGGAGGGTGGTTACGCCCTATCGGCTGATGTCATTTGACGTCTGTCCTACCTCTGCGACCTTTTTGAGGCTCATTCACTGTGTCTGTGAGTGTCAGAGCAACATGGCAGGGTACACGTTTGCAGGACATAACAACACTATCCTTTTGAATGGCGAAGCGGATGTTAATGTTCACAGATATTGATGTTTTTATTTATGTATGAGACAGACAGTACCACATAACTGGCATATTGGCATGTGACAAACGTGCGTTTTACGAGGTGCATTCAAGTTCTAAGGCCTCCGATTTTTTTTCTCCGGACTGGAAAGAGATAGAAACATGCGCATTGTTTTAAAATGAGGCCGCGTTCATTGTCAATACGTCTCAGAGATGGCAGCACCGTACGGCAGATGGAATTTTACCGCCAGCGGCGAGAACTGTTTCAAATACTTAAAATGGCGACGTTCTCGTTACTTGAACAGCATGCAATCATTCGTTTTCTGAATTTGCGTGGTGTGAAACCAATTGAAATTCATCGACAGTTGAAGGAGACGTGTGGTGATGGAGTTACGGATGTGTCAAAAGTGCGTTCGTGGGTGCTACAGTTTAATGAAGGCAGAACATCGTGTGACAACAAACCGAAACAACCTCGGGCTCGCACAAGCCGGTCTGATGACACGATCGAGAAAGTGGGGAGAATTGTTTTGGGGGATTGCCGAGTGACTGTTGAACAGGTCACCTCCAGAGTTGGCATTTCTGTGGGTTCTGTGCACACAATCCTGCATGACGACCTGAAAATGCGAAAAGTGTCATCCAGGTGGGTGCCACGAATGCTGACGGACGACCAAATGGCTGCCCATGTGGCATGTTGCCGAGCAATGTTGACGCGCAACAACAGCACAAATGGGACTTTCTTTTCGTCGGTTGTGACAATGGATGAGACGTGGATGCCATTTTCCAATCCAGAAACAAAGCGCCAGTCAGCTCAATGGAAGCACACAGATTCACCGCCACCAAAAAAATTTCGGGTTAACCGCCAGTGCTGAAAAAATGATGGTGTCCATGTTCTGGGACAGCGAGGGCGTAATCCTTACCCATTGCGTTCCAAAGGGCACTACAGTAACAGGTGCATCCTACTACGAAAATGTTTTGAAGAACAAATTCCTTCCTGCACTGGAACAAAAACGTCCGGGAAGGGCTGTGCGTGTGCTGTTTCTCCAAGACAACGCACCCGCACATCGAGCTAACGTTACGCAACAGTTTCTTTGTGATAACAACTTTGAAGTGATTCCTCGTGCTCCCTACTCACCTGACCTGGCTCCTAGTGACTTTTGGCTTTTTCCAACAATGAAAGATACTCTCTGTGGCCGCACATTCACCAGCCGTGCTGCTATTGCCTCAGCGATTTTCCAGTGGTCAAAACAGACTCCTAAAGAAGCCTTCGCGGCTGCCATGGAATTATGGCGTCAGCATTGTGAAAAATGTGTATGTCTGCAGGGCGATTACGTCGAGAGGTAACGCCAGTTTCATCGATTTCGGGTGAGTAGTTAATTAGAAAAAAATCGGAGGCCTTAGAACTTGAATGCACGTCGTAATAGAGCTGCTACCTCCATTTTCTTGAACAAACTGTATTGTTTGTGAGCCAGACGAAGGCGACAATTGCCGGTCTAGAGCACTGAAAACGCAAAGTCGCATTGTCCAGATCATCCCATGTGCCAACGACTCTGTGTCTTGTACCATTGTATAACCTGAATGAAATTTTCACTCTGCAGTGGAATGTGCACTGATATGAATCTTCCTGGCAGGCCAAAACTGTGTGCCAGACCGAGACTCGAACTGGCAGAACTGAGGCTGTGATGATGGGTCGTCAGTTGTGCTTGGGTAGCTCAGATGGTAGAGCACTTGTCTGCGAAAGGCATACTGTTTTGATCTCCCAGGAAGCTGTACGTCCTATCTGCCGACATTAGCTGCCTCGTCCAGTGTAGCGACAGGTTACGAGCGGTGTTTGTATGTACGTGATTGTTTCCTAGAGACTGTAAAGCAGTGGAGACGCAAGATGTAACAAAGCAGGTGGTAGAAGCCGGGTGCTGTGAAACGTACTGCAGGCGGCCGCTGAAGGAGGAGTGGTGCGGGAGATATTCATTTATTCCTGGCTGCGTCCTGTAACCTGGCGCCACGGGTGCCTCATTAGCAGCTGGGCCATTCAGGGGCAGAGCGAGCCACTGTGGCGCTGTGTGCGCTCTCTAATTGGGCTAACCAGGGAAGGGATTAAAAGGGGGCCAGCGGTGAGAGAGGAGCAGAGAGGAAGGTCCGGGGCAGGAGGTTTAGCGGTGCGGTACTGCAGTCTGCAGGAAGGAAGGGGAGAACTGAGTGAGAGGTGTAGAGGAAGAAATTGGTGGTGGTGGCGAGCAAAGAAAGGGGAGGGCTGTGCTCGCTAATTGGGATAATCTGGAGAAGGATGGTCGGGCAGTGAGAGAAAGAGTGGAAGGAATGTCTGAGATGTAGTGGCGAAGCGGTGTAGTTGTGCGGGGTGTGTGGAAGGGAGGAAAGAATTGAGAGGTGTAGAGGAAGAAGTTGGAGGTGGCGAGCAAAGAAACGGACGGGCAGGGAAGGATGCCGAGCTGAGGTGGCGGCAGAAAGCTGCGGACGTGACGGTGAGAAGCGGCGCCGGTGAAAGGAGGGGGGAGTGGGGGGGAGGAGGCTAGAGGTGGGGGAGGCAGGTTGGGGGAGGGGCGTGGGGTTGGGGTGGGGGGAAGGTGGCGCCGTCTTGTCGTGACCCGAGACGGCAATTCAGACGCGCCGGCTGCTGGCGTGGGGCGCGACGGAGGACGAGAGCTGCGGTCGGGGGAGCAGCGGTGGCTGCGTCGGAACTTTAGGAGCTGTGGGAGGAGGGGGAGGGAACTGGAGCCGGGAATGCGGGGGCGGACATCGATCGCGGCAGACTTCCTTCCACGCCACGGCGGCGCCAGTCAAAAGCCACTCGGCGAGCGCAAACTCCGGAGCCACCAGCGGCCGCCCCATTCAGCAGAGGGGCTGTGGGCAAACTGGCCTCGCACAAGGCCGGCGTCGCGTCTTCTATTTTAGGCGCGTTTCTACGGCGCAGAAATAACGCACCGGCGCCTCTGCTGCCGTGGTCATCTATCCTGAGGCGGAAAGCTGGAGGGAATATATGTAGAGAAAATTCGAAACTAAAACCAGTTGCTTTCAATTGAAAGAAAATCAGCTCCTGGTCACTATTTTTAACAAATTAACCTGGTTGCGACAGTGCAGGAGTGTCTTCCTCAGAATTTAAATCAAAGAATGCTCTATATTCTATAACATGATCACATAATTATGACTAAAAACACGAACAGCTGATAGCATGAATTTCTTAGAAGTAGATACCTCAGGGGTTGCGAAGCAACTCAAATCGCTTGATACGGGCAAGTCTTCAGGTCCAGATTGTATACCGATTAGGTTCCTTTCAGATTACGCTAATACAATAGCTCCCTACTTAGCAATCATATACAACCGCTCGCTCACAGATAGATCTGTACCTACAGATTGGATAATTCCGACGGTCGCACCAGTGCTTAATACGGGTAATAGGAGTAATCCATCGAACTACAGACCTATATCATTGATGTCGGTTTGCAACAGGGTTTTGGAGCATATACTGTATTCAAACATTATGAATCACCTCGAAGGGAACGATCTATTGATACGTAATCAGCAGGGCTTCAGAAAACATCGTTCTTGTGCAACGCAGCTACCTCTTTATTCGCACGAAGTAATGGCTGCTATCGACAGGGGATCTCAAGTTGATTCTGTATTTCTAGATTTCCGGAAAGCTTTTGACACCGTTCCTCACAAGCGACTTCTAATCGAGCTGCGGGCCTATGGGGTATCGTCTCAGTTGTGCGACTGGATTCGTGATTTCCTGTCAGGAAGATCGCAGTTCGTAGTAAGAGACGGCAAATCATCGAGTAAAACTGAAGTGATATCAGGTGTTCCCCAGGGAAGCGTCCTGGGACCTCTGCTGTTCCTGATCTATATAAATGACCTGGATGACAATCTGAGCAGTTCTCTTAGGTTGTTCGCAGACGATGCTGTAATTTACCGTCTAGTAAGGTCATCCGAAGACCAGTATCAGTTGCAAAGCGATTCAGAAAAGATTGCTGTATGGTGTGGCAGGTGGCAATTGACGCTAAATAACGAAAAGTGTGAGGTGATCCACACGAGTTCCAAAAGAAATCCGTCGGAATTCGATTACTAGATAAATAGTACAATTCTCAACGCTGTCAATTCAACTAAGTACCTGGGTGTTAAAATTACGAACAACTTCAGTTGGAAAGACCACATAGATAATATTGTGGGGAAGGAGAGCCAAAGGTTGCGTTTCATCGGCAGGACACTTGGGAGATGCAACAAGTCCACTAAAGAGACAGATTACACTACACTCGTTTGTCCTCCGTTAGAATATTGCTGCGCGATGTGGGATCCTTACCAGGTGGGATTGACGGAGGACATCGAAAGGGTGCAAAAAAGGGCAGCTCGTTTTGTATTACCACGTAATAGGGGAGAGAGTGTGGCAGATATGGTATGCGATTTGGGATGGAAGTCATTAAAGCAAAGACGTTTTTTGTCGCGGCGAGTTCTATTTACGAAATTTCAGTCACCAACTTTCTCTTCCGAATGCGAAAATATTTTGTTGAGCCCAACCTACATAGGTAGCAATGATCATCAAAATAAAATAAGAGAAATCGGAGCTCGAACAGAAAGGTTTAGGTGTTCGTTTTTCCCGCGCGCTGTTCGGGAGTGGAATGGTAGAGAGATAGTATGATTGTGGTTCGATGGACCCTCTGCCAAGCACTTACATGTGAATTGTAGAGTAATCATGTAGATGTAGATGTAAATAGATGTAGATGTATAATAGACTATAAGTACGGAATTATCGTGAAAGACTGGTAGTACTTATATGTCATTTATAAAACAATAAATATGCCAAAAAAGCATTAGTCACAAAGATAAACAGAACTGTGCTGGCGAGCAACTAAGGGCTGCTCGTTACTTGCGTGGTGCAGGTTGCGAAACGGACTGAGGTGCCCGCGTTAACAAGTGCGGCCAGGTGAACACGGCACAGCAACGAGAGCGCGACCTAGTAGCCGTAGACACAATTAGGATACTTCACATTGAAATATAGGCAGAAATGATTGGGAATAAACGGTATTTGGTAGATAATAGAGAGCAATGTTTGTTTGATAGTAGCATACTACATAACATTTTGTCTACATCAAAGCTTGTAACAGTAAGGTAAAACATGAAAACATCATTATGAAACTGTAGATAGGACTGAATGACAACTTGTAGAAAGCAATATTGACGTGAAATGCAGCCAAGAAACATTTGATAATTGAAAAACATAGGACTACCTTAGAAGGAAAAGAATATTTCGGCAATCTGCACAAGGAGACCTGATGTCAGATGTCGAGTAACGGCTTTATACCGTGTGTGTGTGTGTGTGTGTATGAAATCCTATGGGACTTAACTGCTGAGGTCATCAGTCCCTAATCTTACACACTACTTAACCTAAATTATCCTAAGGACAAAGACACACACCCATGCCCAAGGGAGGACTCCAACCTCCGCTGGGACCAGCTGCACAGTCCATGACTGCAGCGCCTGAGACCGCTCGGCTAATCCCTCGCGACACGGCTTTATACCGTTGAAAAAATTTTTGTTACGTAGGTGTAGCTGTTCCTTAACAATGAGGCTATCCTCTCGAGCAAGATGTTTTTAAAATCTCTAATTCTTTTAGAATATCTAGTCTATGCCCTTTCTTTTCTGTGTCAAAATGTTGCTATCGAATGACATGTAGTTAGAAGATGGTCGGCAAAAGACGGATTTTGGGGCTAGTGCCATTTTTCCTTAGCAAGTGTTCTTTATATCTGGTAGTGTACTTATACTCTATCATACATTTTTAGTCATAATTCTGTGATCATGTTATAGAATATAGACCATTATTTGTTTTATATTCTGAGGAAGACACCCCTAGCAGTGTCGAAACCAGGTTAATTTCTTAAAAATAGTGACCGAGGGCTGATTTTTCTTTCAATGGCAACTATTCACGGTCTCTGGACGTGCAGCCATGTACAAGATTTTCCACTTGCTTCCATCTGAGTAATACCACAGCCAACCGTGAAGTGAACACACAGGGAATGTGAAGAAATATGGGCACACCAAAAAATACAGCAAATTATCGTGCGTAATACGGTGTAGGAAAACCACTGGCTTTCAAAACAATTTCCAGTTTTCTTGCAATGGATAAACACAGGTCCTTTATGGTTTTTAAGGGAATCTTATACCGATCTTCCTGCAAAATAGTGGGAACTTCAGGAAACGGTGATGGTGGTTTATAACGATCACGCAGCGTTCTGTCCAAAATAGGCCGAAAAGGATCAATCACACTTAGATCTGGTGACGGCAGTGGCTAGGGGAGGAGTGACACTCCGTCCTGACGTACAGAAAACCAGTTCTGGACGATGTGAGCTCCTCCAATAAGAGCCCTGTCGTCTTCGAATACGGCACACATGTTCACCATTGGGAAACAAACATTGTACCAAGGGAAAGACCTGATCAGCCAAAATAACCATGAATACTTGAGGGTATTTTTGTTCTTAAGGTTTTTAACATGGCTCTCAATCAGCGACTGTTGTATAGTACAAAATTTTGAAAAACGCAGCCCTCAAAAAAGTGGTTCAAATGGCTCTCAGCTCTAAGGGACTTCTGAGGTCATCAGTCCCCTAGAACTTAGAACTACTTAAACCTAACTAACCTAAGGACATCACACACATCCATGACCGAGGCAGGATTCGAAGCTGCGACTGTAGCGGTCGCGCGGTTCCAGACTGTAGCGCCTAGAACCGCTCGGCCACACCGGCCGGCACACACAGTCGCGGACACAATTAATTTGTAACCTAGGTTTCGGTGTCACAAGGGACACAATTAAAACTCAATGTTACAGCATAACGTACCAAAAAGTACGAAAGCTGCGGTCATACCTGACAGCGTCAGATAGAATTGAAATAAAATGCCACAGAGGTGCAAGCCACTAGGGGCTGCCACGTGTCCTCCTGATCAGCCAAAATAACCATGAATACTTCTTGAGGGTATTATTGTTCTTAAGGTTTTTAACATGACTGTCAATCAGCGACTGTTGTATAGTACAAAATTTTGAGAAACACAGCCCTCAAAAAAGTGGTTCAAATTGCTCTCAGCACTAAGGGACTTAACTTCTGAGGTCATCAGTCCCCTAGAACTTAGAACTACTTAAACCTAACCAACCTAAGGACATCACACACATCCATGACCGAGGCAGGATTCGAAGCTGCGACTGTAGCGGTCGCGCGGTTCCAGACTGTAGCGCCTAGAACCGCTCGGCCACACCGGCCGGCACACACAGTCGCGGACACAATTAATTTGTAACCTAGGTTTCGGTGTCACAAGGGACACAATTAAAACTCAATGTTACAGCATAACGTACCAAAAAGTACGAAAGCTGCGGTCATACCTGACAGCGTCAGATAGAATTGAAATGAAATGCCACAGAGGTGCAAGCCACTAGGGGCTGCCACGTGTCCTCCTGATCAGCCAAAATAACCATGAATACTTCTTGAGGGTATTATTGTTCTTAAGGTTTTTAACATGACTGTCAATCAGCGACTGTTGTATAGTACAAAATTTTGAGAAACACAGCCCTCAAAAAAGTGGTTGAAATTGCTCTCAGCACTAAGGGACTTAACTTCTGAGGTCATCAGTCCCCTAGAACTTAGAACTACTTAAACCTAACCAACCTAAGGACATCACACACATCCATGACCGAGGCAGGATTCGAAGCTGCGACTGTAGCGGTCGCGCGGTTCCAGACTGTAGCGCCTAGAACCGCTCGGCCACACCGGCCGGCACACACAGTCGCGGACACAATTAATTTGTAACCTAGGTTTCGGTGTCACAAGGGACACAATTAAAACTCAATGTTACAGCATAACGTACCAAAAAGTACGAAAGCTGCGGTCATACCTGACAGCGTCAGATAGAATTGAAATAAAATGCCACAGAGGTGCAAGCCACTAGGGGCTGCCACGTGTCCTCCTGATCAGCCAAAATAACCATGAATACTTCTTGAGGGTATTATTGTTCTTAAGGTTTTTAACATGACTGTCAATCAGCGACTGTTGTATAGTACAAAATTTTGAGAAACACAGCCCTCAAAAAAGTGGTTCAAATTGCTCTCAGCACTAAGGGACTTAACTTCTGAGGTCATCAGTCCCCTAGAACTTAGAACTACTTAAACCTAACCAACCTAAGGACATCACACACATCCATGACCGAGGCAGGATTCGAAGCTGCGACTGTAGCGGTCGCGCGGTTCCAGACTGTAGCGCCTAGAACCGCTCGGCCACACCGGCCGGCACACACAGTCGCGGACACAATTAATTTGTAACCTAGGTTTCGGTGTCACAAGGGACACAATTAAAACTCAATGTTACAGCATAACGTACCAAAAAGTACGAAAGCTGCGGTCATACCTGACAGCGTCAGATAGAATTGAAATAAAATGCCACAGAGGTGCAAGCCACTAGGGGCTGCCACGTGTCCTCCTGATCAGCCAAAATAACCATGAATACTTCTTGAGGGTATTATTGTTCTTAAGGTTTTTAACATGACTGTCAATCAGCGACTGTTGTATAGTACAAAATTTTGAGAAACACAGCCCTCAAAAAAGTGGTTCAAATTGCTCTCAGCACTAAGGGACTTAACTTCTGAGGTCATCAGTCCCCTAGAACTTAGAACTACTTAAACCTAACCAACCTAAGGACATCACACACATCCATGACCGAGGCAGGATTCGAAGCTGCGACTGTAGCGGTCGCGCGGTTCCAGACTGTAGCGCCTAGAACCGCTCGGCCACACCGGCCGGCACACACAGTCGCGGACACAATTAATTTGTAACCTAGGTTTCGGTGTCACAAGGGACACAATTAAAACTCAATGTTACAGCATAACGTACCAAAAAGTACGAAAGCTGCGGTCATACCTGACAGCGTCAGATAGAATTGAAATGAAATGCCACAGAGGTGCAAGCCACTAGGGGCTGCCACGTGTCCTCCTGATCAGCCAAAATAACCATGAATACTTCTTGAGGGTATTATTGTTCTTAAGGTTTTTAACATGACTGTCAATCAGCGACTGTTGTATAGTACAAAATTTTGAGAAACACAGCCCTCAAAAAAGTGGTTCAAATTGCTCTCAGCACTAAGGGACTTAACTTCTGAGGTCATCAGTCCCCTAGAACTTAGAACTACTTAAACCTAACCAACCTAAGGACATCACACACATCCATGACCGAGGCAGGATTCGAAGCTGCGACTGTAGCGGTCGCGCGGTTCCAGACTGTAGCGCCTAGAACCGCTCGGCCACACCGGCCGGCACACACAGTCGCGGACACAATTAATTTGTAACCTAGGTTTCGGTGTCACAAGGGACACAATTAAAACTCAATGTTACAGCATAACGTACCAAAAAGTACGAAAGCTGCGGTCATACCTGACAGCGTCAGATAGAATTGAAATGAAATGCCACAGAGGTGCAAGCCACTAGGGGCTGCCACGTGTCCTCCTGATCAGCCAAAATAACCATGAATACTTCTTGAGGGTATTATTGTTCTTAAGGTTTTTAACATGACTGTCAATCAGCGACTGTTGTATAGTACAAAATTTTGAGAAACACAGCCCTCAAAAAAGTGGTTCAAATTGCTCTCAGCACTAAGGGACTTAACTTCTGAGGTCATCAGTCCCCTAGAACTTAGAACTACTTAAACCTAACCAACCTAAGGACATCACACACATCCATGACCGAGGCAGGATTCGAAGCTGCGACTGTAGCGGTCGCGCGGTTCCAGACTGTAGCGCCTAGAACCGCTCGGCCACACCGGCCGGCACACACAGTCGCGGACACAATTAATTTGTAACCTAGGTTTCGGTGTCACAAGGGACACAATTAAAACTCAATGTTACAGCATAACGTACCAAAAAGTACGAAAGCTGCGGTCATACCTGACAGCGTCAGATAGAATTGAAATGAAATGCCACAGAGGTGCAAGCCACTAGGGGCTGCCACGTGTCCTCCTGATCAGCCAAAATAACCATGAATACTTCTTGAGGGTATTATTGTTCTTAAGGTTTTTAACATGACTGTCAATCAGCGACTGTTGTATAGTACAAAATTTTGAGAAACACAGCCCTCAAAAAAGTGGTTGAAATTGCTCTCAGCACTAAGGGACTTAACTTCTGAGGTCATCAGTCCCCTAGAACTTAGAACTACTTAAACCTAACCAACCTAAGGACATCACACACATCCATGACCGAGGCAGGATTCGAAGCTGCGACTGTAGCGGTCGCGCGGTTCCAGACTGTAGCGCCTAGAACCGCTCGGCCACACCGGCCGGCACACACAGTCGCGGACACAATTAATTTGTAACCTAGGTTTCGGTGTCACAAGGGACACAATTAAAACTCAATGTTACAGCATAACGTACCAAAAAGTACGAAAGCTGCGGTCATACCTGACAGCGTCAGATAGAATTGAAATAAAATGCCACAGAGGTGCAAGCCACTAGGGGCTGCCACGTGTCCTCCTGATCAGCCAAAATAACCATGAATACTTCTTGAGGGTATTATTGTTCTTAAGGTTTTTAACATGACTGTCAATCAGCGACTGTTGTATAGTACAAAATTTTGAGAAACACAGCCCTCAAAAAAGTGGTTCAAATTGCTCTCAGCACTAAGGGACTTAACTTCTGAGGTCATCAGTCCCCTAGAACTTAGAACTACTTAAACCTAACCAACCTAAGGACATCACACACATCCATGACCGAGGCAGGATTCGAAGCTGCGACTGTAGCGGTCGCGCGGTTCCAGACTGTAGCGCCTAGAACCGCTCGGCCACACCGGCCGGCACACACAGTCGCGGACACAATTAATTTGTAACCTAGGTTTCGGTGTCACAAGGGACACAATTAAAACTCAATGTTACAGCATAACGTACCAAAAAGTACGAAAGCTGCGGTCATACCTGACAGCGTCAGATAGAATTGAAATAAAATGCCACAGAGGTGCAAGCCACTAGGGGCTGCCACGTGTCCTCCTGATCAGCCAAAATAACCATGAATACTTCTTGAGGGTATTATTGTTCTTAAGGTTTTTAACATGACTGTCAATCAGCGACTGTTGTATAGTACAAAATTTTGAGAAACACAGCCCTCAAAAAAGTGGTTCAAATTGCTCTCAGCACTAAGGGACTTAACTTCTGAGGTCATCAGTCCCCTAGAACTTAGAACTACTTAAACCTAACCAACCTAAGGACATCACACACATCCATGACCGAGGCAGGATTCGAAGCTGCGACTGTAGCGGTCGCGCGGTTCCAGACTGTAGCGCCTAGAACCGCTCGGCCACACCGGCCGGCACACACAGTCGCGGACACAATTAATTTGTAACCTAGGTTTCGGTGTCACAAGGGACACAATTAAAACTCAATGTTACAGCATAACGTACCAAAAAGTACGAAAGCTGCGGTCATACCTGACAGCGTCAGATAGAATTGAAATAAAATGCCACAGAGGTGCAAGCCACTAGGGGCTGCCACGTGTCCTCCTGATCAGCCAAAATAACCATGAATACTTCTTGAGGGTATTATTGTTCTTAAGGTTTTTAACATGACTGTCAATCAGCGACTGTTGTATAGTACAAAATTTTGAGAAACACAGCCCTCAAAAAAGTGGTTCAAATTGCTCTCAGCACTAAGGGACTTAACTTCTGAGGTCATCAGTCCCCTAGAACTTAGAACTACTTAAACCTAACCAACCTAAGGACATCACACACATCCATGACCGAGGCAGGATTCGAAGCTGCGACTGTAGCGGTCGCGCGGTTCCAGACTGTAGCGCCTAGAACCGCTCGGCCACACCGGCCGGCACACACAGTCGCGGACACAATTAATTTGTAACCTAGGTTTCGGTGTCACAAGGGACACAATTAAAACTCAATGTTACAGCATAACGTACCAAAAAGTACGAAAGCTGCGGTCATACCTGACAGCGTCAGATAGAATTGAAATGAAATGCCACAGAGGTGCAAGCCACTAGGGGCTGCCACGTGTCCTCCTGATCAGCCAAAATAACCATGAATACTTCTTGAGGGTATTATTGTTCTTAAGGTTTTTAACATGACTGTCAATCAGCGACTGTTGTATAGTACAAAATTTTGAGAAACACAGCCCTCAAAAAAGTGGTTCAAATTGCTCTCAGCACTAAGGGACTTAACTTCTGAGGTCATCAGTCCCCTAGAACTTAGAACTACTTAAACCTAACCAACCTAAGGACATCACACACATCCATGACCGAGGCAGGATTCGAAGCTGCGACTGTAGCGGTCGCGCGGTTCCAGACTGTAGCGCCTAGAACCGCTCGGCCACACCGGCCGGCACACACAGTCGCGGACACAATTAATTTGTAACCTAGGTTTCGGTGTCACAAGGGACACAATTAAAACTCAATGTTACAGCATAACGTACCAAAAAGTACGAAAGCTGCGGTCATACCTGACAGCGTCAGATAGAATTGAAATAAAATGCCACAGAGGTGCAAGCCACTAGGGGCTGCCACGTGTCCTCCTGATCAGCCAAAATAACCATGAATACTTCTTGAGCGTATTATTGTTCTTAAGGTTTTTAACATGACTGTCAATCAGCGACTGTTGTATAGTACAAAATTTTGAGAAACACAGCCCTCAAAAAAGTGGTTCAAATTGCTCTCAGCACTAAGGGACTTAACTTCTGAGGTCATCAGTCCCCTAGAACTTAGAACTACTTAAACCTAACCAACCTAAGGACATCACACACATCCATGACCGAGGCAGGATTCGAAGCTGCGACTGTAGCGGTCGCGCGGTTCCAGACTGTAGCGCCTAGAACCGCTCGGCCACACCGGCCGGCACACACAGTCGCGGACACAATTAATTTGTAACCTAGGTTTCGGTGTCACAAGGGACACAATTAAAACTCAATGTTACAGCATAACGTACCAAAAAGTACGAAAGCTGCGGTCATACCTGACAGCGTCAGATAGAATTGAAATAAAATGCCACAGAGGTGCAAGCCACTAGGGGCTGCCACGTGTCCTCCTGATCAGCCAAAATAACCATGAATACTTCTTGAGGGTATTATTGTTCTTAAGGTTTTTAACATGACTGTCAATCAGCGACTGTTGTATAGTACAAAATTTTGAGAAACACAGCCCTCAAAAAAGTGGTTCAAATTGCTCTCAGCACTAAGGGACTTAACTTCTGAGGTCATCAGTCCCCTAGAACTTAGAACTACTTAAACCTAACCAACCTAAGGACATCACACACATCCATGACCGAGGCAGGATTCGAAGCTGCGACTGTAGCGGTCGCGCGGTTCCAGACTGTAGCGCCTAGAACCGCTCGGCCACACCGGCCGGCACACACAGTCGCGGACACAATTAATTTGTAACCTAGGTTTCGGTGTCACAAGGGACACAATTAAAACTCAATGTTACAGCATAACGTACCAAAAAGTACGAAAGCTGCGGTCATACCTGACAGCGTCAGATAGAATTGAAATAAAATGCCACAGAGGTGCAAGCCACTAGGGGCTGCCACGTGTCCTCCTGATCAGCCAAAATAACCATGAATACTTCTTGAGGGTATTATTGTTCTTAAGGTTTTTAACATGACTGTCAATCAGCGACTGTTGTATAGTACAAAATTTTGAGAAACACAGCCCTCAAAAAAGTGGTTCAAATTGCTCTCAGCACTAAGGGACTTAACTTCTGAGGTCATCAGTCCCCTAGAACTTAGAACTACTTAAACCTAACCAACCTAAGGACATCACACACATCCATGACCGAGGCAGGATTCGAAGCTGCGACTGTAGCGGTCGCGCGGTTCCAGACTGTAGCGCCTAGAACCGCTCGGCCACACCGGCCGGCACACACAGTCGCGGACACACTTAATTTGTAACCTAGGTTTCGGTGTCACAAGGGACACAATTAAAACTCAATGTTACAGCATAACGTACCAAAAAGTACGAAAGCTGCGGTCATACCTGACAGCGTCAGATAGAATTGAAATAAAATGCCACAGAGGTGCAAGCCACTAGGGGCTGCCACGTGTCCTCCTGATCAGCCAAAATAACCATGAATACTTCTTGAGGGTATTATTGTTCTTAAGGTTTTTAACATGACTGTCAATCAGCGACTGTTGTATAGTACAAAATTTTGAGAAACACAGCCCTCAAAAATGTGGTTCAAATTGCTCTCAGCACTAAGGGACTTAACTTCTGAGGTCATCAGTCCCCTAGAACTTAGAACTACTTAAACCTAACCAACCTAAGGACATCACACACATCCATGACCGAGGCAGGATTCGAAGCTGCGACTGTAGCGGTCGCGCGGTTCCAGACTGTAGCGCCTAGAACCGCTCGGCCACACCGGCCGGCACACACAGTCGCGGACACAATTAATTTGTAACCTAGGTTTCGGTGTCACAAGGGACACAATTAAAACTCAATGTTACAGCATAACGTACCAAAAAGTACGAAAGCTGCGGTCATACCTGACAGCGTCAGATAGAATTGAAATGAAATGCCACAGAGGTGCAAGCCACTAGGGGCTGCCACGTGTCCTCCTGATCAGCCAAAATAACCATGAATACTTCTTGAGGGTATTATTGTTCTTAAGGTTTTTAACATGACTGTCAATCAGCGACTGTTGTATAGTACAAAATTTTGAGAAACACAGCCCTCAAAAAAGTGGTTCAAATTGCTCTCAGCACTAAGGGACTTAACTTCTGAGGTCATCAGTCCCCTAGAACTTAGAACTACTTAAACCTAACCAACCTAAGGACATCACACACATCCATGACCGAGGCAGGATTCGAAGCTGCGACTGTAGCGGTCGCGCGGTTCCAGACTGTAGCGCCTAGAACCGCTCGGCCACACCGGCCGGCACACACAGTCGCGGACACAATTAATTTGTAACCTAGGTTTCGGTGTCACAAGGGACACAATTAAAACTCAATGTTACAGCATAACGTACCAAAAAGTACGAAAGCTGCGGTCATACCTGACAGCGTCAGATAGAATTGAAATAAAATGCCACAGAGGTGCAAGCCACTAGGGGCTGCCACGTGTCCTCCTGATCAGCCAAAATAACCATGAATACTTCTTGAGCGTATTATTGTTCTTAAGGTTTTTAACATGACTGTCAATCAGCGACTGTTGTATAGTACAAAATTTTGAGAAACACAGCCCTCAAAAAAGTGGTTCAAATTGCTCTCAGCACTAAGGGACTTAACTTCTGAGGTCATCAGTCCCCTAGAACTTAGAACTACTTAAACCTAACCAACCTAAGGACATCACACACATCCATGACCGAGGCAGGATTCGAAGCTGCGACTGTAGCGGTCGCGCGGTTCCAGACTGTAGCGCCTAGAACCGCTCGGCCACACCGGCCGGCACACACAGTCGCGGACACAATTAATTTGTAACCTAGGTTTCGGTGTCACAAGGGACACAATTAAAACTCAATGTTACAGCATAACGTACCAAAAAGTACGAAAGCTGCGGTCATACCTGACAGCGTCAGATAGAATTGAAATAAAATGCCACAGAGGTGCAAGCCACTAGGGGCTGCCACGTGTCCTCCTGATCAGCCAAAATAACCATGAATACTTCTTGAGGGTATTATTGTTCTTAAGGTTTTTAACATGACTGTCAATCAGCGACTGTTGTATAGTACAAAATTTTGAGAAACACAGCCCTCAAAAAAGTGGTTCAAATTGCTCTCAGCACTAAGGGACTTAACTTCTGAGGTCATCAGTCCCCTAGAACTTAGAACTACTTAAACCTAACCAACCTAAGGACATCACACACATCCATGACCGAGGCAGGATTCGAAGCTGCGACTGTAGCGGTCGCGCGGTTCCAGACTGTAGCGCCTAGAACCGCTCGGCCACACCGGCCGGCACACACAGTCGCGGACACAATTAATTTGTAACCTAGGTTTCGGTGTCACAAGGGACACAATTAAAACTCAATGTTACAGCATAACGTACCAAAAAGTACGAAAGCTGCGGTCATACCTGACAGCGTCAGATAGAATTGAAATAAAATGCCACAGAGGTGCAAGCCACTAGGGGCTGCCACGTGTCCTCCTGATCAGCCAAAATAACCATGAATACTTCTTGAGGGTATTATTGTTCTTAAGGTTTTTAACATGACTGTCAATCAGCGACTGTTGTATAGTACAAAATTTTGAGAAACACAGCCCTCAAAAAAGTGGTTCAAATTGCTCTCAGCACTAAGGGACTTAACTTCTGAGGTCATCAGTCCCCTAGAACTTAGAACTACTTAAACCTAACCAACCTAAGGACATCACACACATCCATGACCGAGGCAGGATTCGAAGCTGCGACTGTAGCGGTCGCGCGGTTCCAGACTGTAGCGCCTAGAACCGCTCGGCCACACCGGCCGGCACACACAGTCGCGGACACACTTAATTTGTAACCTAGGTTTCGGTGTCACAAGCCACACCTTCTTCTGACAAAATTAATACTAAATGTCACAGCATAACGTACCAAAAAATGCGAAAGCTGCCGTCATACCTGAGAGCGTCAGACAGTCAGAATTGAAATAAAATGCAACAGAGGTGCAAGCCACTAGGGGCTGCCACGTGTCCTCTGCTACGGTCAACACAGAAGTGAAACATCGTGTGACTTGTGCGCCACGGCAACTTCAAGACAGTACCACCATCTGGTGGCTAATTGGTAAAACAAGCTATTTTGTAAACATCTCTCGTAACTGCAGGGAGAGAAATAAACAAACACCTGAACGGTGTACATGAAGTAATCACAATAGCGGGATGCTGCATGATATAAAATACACCTAATGAATGACTGACTGTAGTACAAAAATTCCAGAATAAATGCACAAAGAAGGCATATACGAAATAATCCATTAAATGACATCACTGCTTGCTATAATAGATACTATTAAGAAGTAGAAAGGAAAGGTATCTCTGAATCTGCAAGAATTAGTTGGTACATCAAAGTGTTAGATATTGTCAAGAAGCGGCTTTAGACCATTGAAATAACTGCTTCCGCGCAACTGCACCTGCTCGTTGAGAAAAAGTCTGTCATTCGAAAGCAAATGCTTGAAAATTTCCAGCTCCTCCAAAATATCAACTTTACGCCCTTTTTTTTTCAATATGCAAAATTTCCAGCTTCTCAAACCGAGCGAGGTGGCGCAGTGGTTAGCACACTGGACTCGCATTCGGGAGGACGACGGTTCAATCCCGTCTCCAGCCATCCTGATTTAGGTTTTCCGTGATTTCCCTAAATCGTTTCAGGCAAATGCCGGGATGGTTCCTTTGAAAGGGCACGGCCGATTTCCTTCCCAATCCTTTCCTCACCCGAGCTTGCGCTCCGTCTCTAATGACCTCGTTGTCGACGGGACGTTAAACACTAACAACCACCCACCACCACCAGCAGCAACTTGTCAACCCCTTTAGGGGTTGTGTTGACTGTAGCAGAGGACACATGGGAGCCCCTAGTGGCTTGCACCACTGTTGCATTTTATTTTAATTATGACTACCTGACACTGTAACAGTTAGTTTTAATTTTGTCCGAAGAAGGTGTCCCCAGCTCACAAATTAATTGGGTCCGCGACTGAGGGCTGTGTTTTCACAAAATTTTGTATTTTTGTTCTGTCGTTGCAACTACAAAAATGTGTGATTTTTTTCACCACACGTGTTTCGCTTTATTGAGGTAAAGCATTATCTGTAATTAAGTTATTTGCTTTTAGATCGACAAACAGTTCGTTAAGAATAAGTTGATTTGCACTTACGGTGATTGTTGGTTGATTTCTCGCTTACATCAGGAAGTGCCGTCTGCTAGCACAACGTGGTTTTCCTGTGTCAGGCTCTGATAATTTCGGTATAATTTTTAGATGTTCTGCAGCACTATACGTTTCTTGTGTTTTTCACAGCACACAGCCGGCCGCGGTGGTCTCGCGGTTCTAGGCGCGCAGTCGGGAACCGTGCGACTGCTACGGTCGCAGGTTCGAATCCTGCCTCGGGCATGGATGTGTGTGATGTCCTTAGGTTAGTTAGGTTTAAGTAGTTCTAAGTTCTAGGGGACTAATGACCACAGCAGTTGAGTCCCATAGTGCTCAGAGCCATTTCACAGCACACATATGCAGACTACTTTGTTCTGTTTCTTTTTGTACTTCAAGTATGTGTTGTCGTTTGCGTTTTGTAGAGGTGCCAACATAACATTTCCACTACTTTTTCTTTAACCTACAACATTAAGCAAGCAAGCAGTAAAGGAAACTAAAGAAAAATTTGGAGTAGGTATTAAAATCCAGGGAGAAGAAATAGAAAACTTTGAGGTTCGCCGATGACATTGTAATTCTGTCAGAGACAGCAAAGGACTTGGAAGAGCAGTTGAATGGAATGGACAGTGTCTTCAAGGGAGGATATAAGATGAACATCAACAAAAGCAAAACGAGTATAATGGAATGTAGTCGAATTAAGTCGGGTGATGCTGAGGGAATTAGATTAGGAAATGAGACACTTAAAGTAGTAAAGGAGTTTTGCTATTTGGGGAGCAAAATAACTGATGATGGTCGAAGTAGAATTAAATAGAATTGCACACACACAATAATCTAATTAAGAAAATGTTGTTGTTGTTGTTGTGGTCTTCAGTCCTGAGACTGGTTTGATGCCGCTCTCCATGCTACTCTATCCTGTGCAAGCTTCTTCATCTCCCAGTACGTACTGCAACCTACATTCTTCTGAGTCTGCTTAGTGTATTCATCTCTTGGTCTCCCTCTACGATTTTCACCCTCCACGCTGCCCTCCAATACTAAATTGGTGATCCCTTGATGCCTCAGAACATGTCCTACCAACCGATCCCTTCTTCTAGTCACGTTGTGCCACAAACACCTCTTCTCCCAAATCCTATTCAATACCTCCTCATTAGTTATGTGATCTACCCATCTAATCTTCAGCATTCTTCTGTAGCACCACATTTCGAATGCTTCTATTCTCTTCTTGTCTAAACTATTTATCGTCCATGTTTCACTTCCATACATGGCTACACTCCATACTAATACTTTGAGAAACGACTTCCTCACACTTAAATCAATACTCTGTGTTAAATTTCTCTTCTTCAGAAATCCTTTCCTTGCCATTGCCAGTCTACATTTTATATCCTCTCTACTTCGACCATCATCAGTTATTTTGCTCCCCAAATGGCAAAACTTCTTTACTACTTTAAGTATCTCATTTCCTAATCTAATTCCCGCAGCATTACCCGATTTAATTCGACTACATTCCATTATCCTCGTTTTGCTTTTGTTGATGTTCATCTTATATTCTCCTTTCAAGACACTATCCATTCCGTTCAACTGCTCTTCCAAGTCATTTGCTGTCTCTGACAGAATAACAATGTCATCGGCAAACCTCAAAGTTTTTGTTTATTCTCCTTGGATTTTTCTTTTGTTTCCTTCACTAAGCAACTATGGACCCTACGGCCACACAAATGAAGAATTCCATGAATACTCCTTGACGGTAACGCGACAATGCATGGTAGCCTTGAGACCCATGGAATACCGCGATATGGCTGCCAAAATCAACACGTAACCCCCATCCTGTTACCCTTTTGGGACCAAAGGATATTTATTTCATTTCTCCCCAGTCAAGGTTTTATGGCATCAGCACGTTTTCCTGTTATGGGCGTCTGCATTGTGCATTTTGGAATAGCAGCTCGACGTGCAAATCCCCGCTTATGAACACCCTTCGTGTTGTTTTGCGAGTAGTAATTGACGGAAAGTCATCGAGTGAAACAGAAGTGATTTCTGGCTTTCGCCAAGGTAGTGCTACAGGCCCTCTGCTGTTCCTTACCTACCGGTATATAAATGGTTCAGAAGACAATCTGAGCAGCCGTCTTACGTTGTTTGCAGATGATGCTATCTTTTATCGTCTAGTAAATTCATGAGAAGATCAAAACAAACTGTAAAACGATCTGGAAAAGCTTTGAACATAGCTGCAAAGGTTCAGTGACCGTGTCAGAATTATATTGTAACAAATAAGCCCTCGGTCGCAAATATTAAGTCAAAATTGACCTGGTTTCGACGCTACTATGAGAGTCGTCTTCAGAATTAGACAAACTGTTCTAAAATATATTAGGTGTGCTTTCACCATCAGATGTAAAGAACATCTTTTGAGAAAGAACGGCACCAGTCCCCTAAATTCATCCTTTGCCGATCATCTCTTAATTACTGGACACGTACCTAAAGCCACAGGCGGTAACAATATTCTGCATACCGAAAAGATGTCTTAGAAGAATTGGAGATTTTCAAACATCTCACTCGTCATGATGGCCTCATTCTCAACGAACAGCTGCAGCTGCGAAATAAAAACTTTTTCGACTGTATAAAGCCATTGTTCGATCTTTGATTCAAATTTCCTCATGAAGTTTACCGAAATGTTGTTTTCCTGCCACATCTTTGCTGTTTTCTTGTATGTCATAACTAACGTTTTTTTACGTTACAAAATGTATCTCTATTTAAAGCAGATAAATATGTAACTTCATCTTGTTATTATTAATGCTTACGTTATGCCTGAATCAGCTGCATCACAATTTCATGTGTCTAATTTTGAATGTACAGTAGCCTAGTTGTTTCTGCGTCTACTAGATGGCGCTCCTAGCAACACCGTGTTTACTTGCCCACACTTTCTAGAGTGGCCACCTCAGTCTTGTTGCAACCCTTGTCCACAGTACGAGCAGCCCTTAGCGGCTCGCCATCTCACAACTGCTCATGACGTCGCCTTTCCGGCTCAGATCTTTTTTAATATCTGACTTGTAAGTACTGCATCTTTTCCACTCAGTACAAACTTTAATATTATTAATGCACTATATACCAAATATGTTTTAGAACAGTGAGTCTAATTCTGAAGACGACGCTCATTGTAGCGTAGAAACCAGGTCAATTTTGACTTAATATTTGTGACCGAGGGCTTAATTGTTACAATATGATTTGGAAAAGATATCTGATTGGTGCGAGAATTGGCAGTTGACCGTAAATAATGAAAAGTGTGAGCTCATCTACGTAAGTGCCAAAAGGAATCCGTTAAACTTCTGTTACACGATAGATCAGTGCAATCTAAAGGCCGTAAATTCAAGTAAATACCTAGAAATAAGAATCACGGAAAACTTAAATTGGAGAGAACACATAGCAAATGTGCAGAAGGCTAACAAAGACTACGTTTTTTTGGCAGAACACTTAGAAAATGTAACATGTCTACTAAAGAGACTGCCTACATTACACGTGTCTATCCTCTTTTAGAGTACTGCTGCGCGGTGTGGGATCCTTGCCAAATGGAATTAGCGCAGTACATCGAGAGAATTCAAAGAAGAGTAGCACGTTTTGTATTACCGCCAAATAGGGGATAGAGTGTCACTGATACGATACAGGATTTGGGGTGGACATCAATAGAAGAAAGGCGTTTTTCGTTGCGACGGAATCTTCTCAAGAAATTTCTATCAGCAACTTTGTCCTCCGAATGTGAAAATATTTTGTCGACGCCGACCTGCATAGGGAGAAACGATCATCATAATAAAATAAGGGATATCACAGCTCGCATGGAAAGATATAGGTGTTCGTTTTCTCCGAGCGCTGTACGAGATTGGAATATACTACTGGCCATTAAAATTGCTACACCACGAAGATGACGTGCAACAGGCGCGAAATTTAAACGACGCGAAGAAGATGCTGTGATATGCAAATGATTAGCTTTTCAGAGCATTCACACAAGGTTGGCGCCGGTGGCGACGCCAACAACGTGCTGACATGAGGAAAGTTTCCAACCGATTTCTCATACACAAACAGCAGTTGACCGGCGTTGCCTGGTGAAACGTTGTTGTGATGCCTCTCGTAAGGAGGAGAAATGCGTACCATCACGTTTTCGACTTTCATAAAGGTGGGATTGTAGCCTATCGCGATTGCGGTTTATCGTATCGCGACATTGTTGCTGGCGTTGGTCGAGATCCAATGACTATTAGTAGAATATGGAATCAGTGGGTTCAGGAGGGTAATACGGAACGCCGTGCTGGATCCCAACGGCCTCGTATCACTAGCAGTCGAGATGACAGGCATCTTATCCGCACGGCTGTAACGGATCGTGCAGCCACGTCTCGATCCCTGAGCCAACAGATAGGGACGTTCGCAAGACAACAACCATCTGCACGAACAGTTCGACGACGTTTGCAGCAGCACGGACTATCAGCTCGGAGACTGTGGCTGCGGTTACCCTTGACGCTGCATCACAGACTGGAGCACCTGCGATGGTGTACTCGACGACGAACCTGGGTGCACATTTTTTCGCATGTATCCAGGTTCTGTTTACAGCATCGTGATGGTCGCATCCGAGGTTGGCGACATCGCGGTGAACGCACATTGGAAGCGTGTATTCGTCATCGCCATACTGGCATATCGCCCGGCGTGATGGTATGGGGTGCCATTGGTTACGCCGCCGCGGGATTACCCGAGAGGTCTAAGGCGCTGCAGTCATGGACTGCTCGGCTGGTCCCGGCGGAGGTACGAGTACTCCCTCGGGCATGGGCGTGTGTGTTTGTCCTTAAGATAATTTAGGTTAAGTAGTGTGTAAGCTTAGGGACAGACGACCTTAACAGTTAAGTCCCATAAAATTTCACATACATTTGAACATTTTTTGCCATTGGTTACACGTCTCGGTCACCTCTTGTTCGCATTGACGGCACTTTGAACAGTGGACGTTACATTTCAGATTTATTACGACCCATGGCTCTACCCTTCATTCGATCCCTGCGAAACCATACATTTCATCAGGATAATGCACGACCGCATGTTGCAGGTCCTGTACCGGCCTTTCTGGATACAGAAAATGTTCTACTGCTGCCCTGGCCAGCACATTCTCCAGATCTCTCACCAACTGAAAACGTCTGGTCAATGGTGGCCGAGCAACTGGCTCGTCACAATACGCTAGTCACTACTCTTGATGAACTGTGGTATCGTGTTGAAGCTGCATGGGCAGCTGTACCTGTACACGCCATCCGAGCTCTATTTTACTCAATGCCCAGGCGTATCAAGGCCGTTATTACAGCCAGAGGTGTCCGCCCCAGTAGCTGAGTGGTCAGCGTGACGGGTTGCCGTCCTCTGGGCCCGGGTTTGATTCCCGGCTGGGTCGGAGATTTTCTCCGCTCAGGGACTGGGTGTTGTGTTGTGTTCATCATCATTTCATCCCCATCCGGCGTGCAGGTCGCCCAATGTGGCGCCGAATGTCATAAGACCTGCGATATGGCGGCCGGACCTGCCCCGCGAGGGGCCTCCCGGCCAATGACGCCAAACGCTCATTTCCATTTCCACAGCCAGAGGTGGTTGTTCTGGGTGCTCATTTTTCAGGATCTATGCACGCAAATTGAGTAAAAAGGTAATCACATGTCAGTTCTAGTATAATATATTTGTCCAATGAATACCCGTTCATCATCTGCATTTCTTCTTGGTGTAGCAAATTTAATGGCCAGTAGTGTATATACGCGTTGTGCTTGGTGTTCTAGGAGTAAAAGGGATGATGTCTCAGCGTGTTCGGTCAGATTGCTGTATGCCCTATCAAATAAGAAACACTAGTGAAGTATTCAATGATTAATCTGAAGGGGTAACGCGTGACGTCTTCCCAGACCTAACACAGGAAAAAAACAGCGGTAAAGCGTTTACCTGGAAACCTAGAAGTCGAGGGGTTGAATCTCGGTCAGGCCACGGATTTTTCTGTCTCCGTTTCATTCTAGCCTTCACCTCTCAACGATGTGAGGAGTCGTCAGAAAGAACAGTATTTCGGATTCCATGTTAAACTACAGGCCTCCTTTCCCTGTTTGGATAACCGAGGTAGTTTAGGGACACACAGGTCGCCGAAGTGGCGGCCAATGAATAGACTTGCACCGGGCCACTGAGCCACACGAAATAAAAATAGTAATAATTATTATTATTATTCTTGTACAGAAGCCTAAGAGCACAAGTACGCGTCCAATTTTTTCAAGTCTTAGTAGGTACAGAGGTGATCTATAAACGCAGATAGCAAGACTTCCTACCCTTTACCCTTCCCACTTTGGGTCGCAGACGAGTCTTCCCCACCTGTGTAGAGCGAAGTTGATGAAGCAACAACAGAGAAAATAAATATAATACTGGTACCGGACATATGTCAGCGGCAATTGTCATACAACTAGGAAAAACGCGTTTGCTTCCTTGAGCGGACGTCCGCAGGAAGAAGAGCTACCCCCCCCCCCCCTCCCCCCCTTCCTGCCGTCTATAGAGTGTTCTCTCGCGCAAACGGAGGACAGGCCGACTTCTCGGGAAGTTTGCCAACATGGCGCAGAGCCCACAGCGGACAGATTCAGGTCGGGAGAAGCTGCAGATTCACAGTAGACATACTGGCCCAAAAGCGAAGGGTTTTTGTTCTAAAGCATTCATTAATAGAGTAGAAGATGTCAGGAAAACGTCTATATCACTACACCCCAACCCTGCTCATGGCAACCGGGTCCACTTAGAGGGTTGCCTACCTAACGGCTACCAGGGGCAACACAAATATTCATTCAGTATTCCATACAACTATTGCCGTAACTACTCACTAACATGAATTTTCTCTGTGTATATAAGGTGGTGTCCCGAGAACGAGGTGATGCAGTGGTCAGCACACTGTACTCGCATTCGTGAGGACGACGGTTCAAACCCGCGTCCGGTCATTTAATTTAGGTTTCCCATGATTTCCCTGAATCACTTGAGGCAAATGCCGGGATAGTTCCTTTGAAACGGCACGGCTGATTTCATTCCCCATCCTTCCCTAATCCGATGGGACCGATGACGTTGCTGTTTGGTCCCCTTCCCCGAGTCAACAGACCAACCACGCAGCGTCCAGACTGACTTAACTCGCTGACTTGTCATCGCCCAGCCCAACTCGCTAAGGACAGAAACTTGAAATTTTCAGAGAGTGTTGATGTTATACACTAGGCGTCGTTTCCAAGTGGTTCAAATGGCTCTGAGCACTATGGGACTCTACATCTGAGGTCATCAGTCCCCTAGAACTTAGAACTACTTAAACCTAACTAACCTAACGACATCACACACATCCATGCCCGAGGCAGGATTCGAACCTGCGACCATAGCAGCAGCGCGGTTCCGGACTGAAGCGCTTACAACCACTCGGCCACAGAGGCCGGCAGGCGTCGTTTTGAGAAGGGATTTTTCGATAGTCCAAGCGGGGTGAAATAAGGAATGAAGGGTTTTTGAAAATATGTCGCGATTAAAGCAATTTTGAAGCTGAAACTACGAAAATTGCTCTTTTGATTCTCGGTCAGAAATAAAGAAATACGTGTTTCAGTACTTTTTGGAAGTTTAATCTCTAGGGGGTAGGAATGAAACAGTAGGTGAAACTTTTTTTTGAAGATGAATAATTATTAGAGAACTACCAAAGTATTTTAGAAGTTACGTCTACGAAAACTGGTATTTCACTTCTTGGATAGAAATTCAAGAAAATACGTGTTTCAGTGTTTTTGGAAATTCTACACCTAAGGAGGTGTAATATAAGATGCAACGTTTTACGAAAATATTTCATTATGGAAGCATTTTTAAAGCTAAATCTGTGAAAATTTGAATTTGACTTCTTGGTAGGAAATAAAAAAATTGTATTTCTCTGTTTTTGGGAACTCAACCCCTAAGTGGATAAAACAGGGCTATACTGTTTTACTGACTCATCATCGTCCAGCCCAAACCGCTAAGGAGGGAAACTTCGAATTTCGAGAGGGTGTTGATCTTATACTGTAAGCATCGTTTAAGAAGGGATTGTTCGAAATTGTACTCCTAAAGGGATGAAATAGGGGTTGAAAGGCTCTTTGAAAATATGTCGCTATTAAGACAATATTGAAGCTAGACCTACGAAAATTGGTATTTGGTTTCTCAGTCAGAAATAAAATAATAGGTGTTTCAGCACTTTAGGAAATTCAGTCACAAAGGGGGTAAAATAGTGAGCGAAAGTTGTTTTCGAAAATAAATCATTCCTAAAGAGATAATGCAGTTTAAAAGCTACATTTACATCTACATGGATACTCTGCAAATCACATTTAAGTGCCTGGCAGAGGGTTTTTCGAACCACCTTCACAATTCTATATTATTCCAATCTCGTATAGCGCACGGAAAGAATGAACATCTATATCTTTCCGTACGAGCTCTGATTTCCCTTATTTGATCATAATGATCGTTCCGCCCTATGTAGGTCGGTGTCAACAAAATATTTTCGCATTGGGAGGAGAAAGTTGGTGATTGGAATTTCGTGAGAAGATTCCCTCGCAACGAAAAACGTCTTTCTTTTAATGATTTCCAGCCCAAATCCTGTATAATTTCTGTGACACTCTCTCCCATATTTCCCGATAATACAAAACGTGCTACCTTTCTTTGAACTTTTTCGATGTTCTCCGTTAGTCCTATCTGGTAAGGATCCCACATCACGCAGCAGTATTCTAAAAGAGGACCGACAAGCGTAGTGTAGGCAGTCTCCTTAGTAGGTCTGTTACATTTTCTAAGTGTCCTACCAACAAAGCGCAGTCTTTGGTTGGCCTTCCCCGCAACATTTTCTGTGTGTTCCTTCCGATTTGTGATCGAGCGGTTCTAGGCGTTACAGTCTGGAACCGTGCGACCGCTACGGTCGCAGGTTCGAATCCTGCCTCGGGCATGGGTGTGTGTGATGTCCTTAGGTTAGTTAGGTTTAAGTAGTTCTAAGTTCTAGGGGACTGATGACCTGAGAAGTTAAGTCCCATAGTGCTCAGAGCCATTTGACTCATTTTTGAACCTTCCGATTTAATTTGTTCGTATTTGTAATTCGTAGGTATTTAGTTGAACTTACAGTTATTAGATTTGACTGATTTATCGTGTAACCGAAGTTTAACGGATTCCTTTTAGTGCTCATATGGATGACCTCACACTTTTCGTTGCCCACATCTCGTGGTCGTGCGGTAGCGTTCTCGCTTCCCACGCCCGGGTTCCCGGGTTCGATTCCCGGCGGGGTCAGGGATTTTCTCTGCCTCGTGATGGCTGGGTGTTGTGTGCTGTCCTTAGGTTAGTTAGGTTTAAGTAGTTCTAAGTTCTAGGGGACTGATGACCATAGATGTTAAGTCCTATAGTGCTCAGAGCCATTTGAACCATTTGAACACTTTTCGTTATTTACGGTCAACTGCCACTTTTCGCAACATTCAGATATCTTTTCTAAATCGTTCTGCAGTTTGTTTTGATCTTCTGATGATTTTATTAGTCGATAAACGACAGCGTCATCTGCAAACAACCTAAGACAGCAGCTCAGATTGTCTCACAAATCGTTTATAATGATAAGGAACAGCAAAGGGCCTGTAACACTATCTTGGGGAACGCCAGAAATCACTTCTGTTTTTCTCGATGACTTTCCGTCAATTACTACGAACTGTGACCTCTCTGACAGGAAATCGCAAATCCAGTCACATAACTGAGACGATATTCAATAAGCACGCAATTTCACTGCTTGTGTGGTACAGTGCCAAAAGCTTTCCGGAAATCAAGGAATAAGGAATCGATCTGAAATCCCTTGTAAATAGCACTCAACACTTCATGTGAATAAAGAGCTAGTTGTGTTTCACAGGAACGATGTTTTCTATACGTTTGTTGACTGTGTGTCAGTTGACCGTTTCCTTCGAGGTAATTCATAATGTTCGAACACAATATATGTTCTAAAAACCTGCCGCATATCGACGTTAACGATATGGGCCTGTAATTTAGTGGATTACTCCTACTACCTTTCTTGAATATTGGTATGACCTGTGCAACTCTCCAGTCTTTGGATACGGATCTTTCGATGAGCGAACGGTTGTATATGATTGTTAAGTATGACGCTAATGCATCAGCATACTCCGAAAGGAACCTAATTGGTATACAGTCTGTACCAGAAGACTTGCTTTTATTAAGTGATTTAAGTTGCTACACTACTCCGAGGATATTTACTTCTACATTACTCACGTTGACAGCTGTTCTCGATTCGAATTCTGGAATATTTTCTTCGTCTTCTTTTGTGAAGACATTTCGGAAGGCTGTGTTTAGTATATCTGCTTTGGCAGCACTGTCTTCGATAGTATCTCCATTGTTATCGCGCAGAGAAGGCACTGATTGTTGCTTGCCGCTAACATACTTCACATACGACCAGAATATCTTTGGATGTTCTACCAGGTTTCGAGACAAAATTTCATTGTGGAAACTTACAGGCGTCTCGCATTGAAGTCCGCTCTAAATTTCGAAATTCTGTAAAGGACCGCCAATCTTCGGGATTTCTCGTCTGTTTAAATTTGGCGTGTTGCTTTCGTTGTTTCTGCAACAGTGTTCTAACCCGTTTTGTGTACCAAGGAGGATCAGCGCCATCGTTTGTTAATTTATTTGGTGTAAATCTCTCAATTGCTGCCGATACTATTTCTTTGAATTCGAGTTACATCCGGCCTACACTTATACTGTCAATTTGGAAGGAGTGGAGATAGTCTCTCAGGAAGGCGTCAAGTGAATTTTTGTCTATGAAAATTGCATATTGACACCCAAGAAAAAAAAGAAAATGTTTCATTGTTTCTGGAAATTCAACCACGTAAGGGACTAAAATAGGGCATCAAAAGCTTTATGGAGTTATATATTGTGAAAGTATTTTCAAGGCTAAACCTATGAAAACCTGTATTTGGCTTCTCTGTTAGAAAAAAAATATGTTAATATGTTTCACTGTTTTTGGAAATTCAACCCCCGCATGAGTGAAACAGGGAATGAAAATTTTTAAGGAAATATGTAGTTACATTTGAAAATTTTTAAAGCAGAATCTATGAAAAGTGGTGTTTCACTTCTAGGTTGGACATAAAGAAATACGTGTTAGAAGATGGAAGCTTTTATGGAAAATCACACAAGAACGAAAACGACATAATTGACAAAAACCTCTGACTCCAGCTTTTTGGTCAGAGGTACATTCAGAAAACACCATGGATTTAATAAGCGTGAAAGGTTTAGAAGCTGTTCAAGTCTGTGAACAACATAAAAATTCGAGTAAGGAAAAGAAATATATGCAGACAGCGAGCGTAGCAGCAGGCTCTAAGCTAGTGCTATGTTAAAGATTTTAACACAGTTCTAAGTCACGTATTACAATTAGAAAATGTGTATATTTCTTGAGGCAGAGGAACTCATGGCGTGGAAATTACCCGGATTATAGTCATCCAGTATTTGAGAATGAGACCACTTACAGGCTTGCGAAAGACCTTACACAGGATTTGAAACGTTTCCTAAACTTTTTGCCTGTGACACTCTCCACAAAATGAAGAAAAGAAAAAAAACGTTATCGTTTACTACGGGGTGTTCAAAAAGTCTCTCCACAGTGCCATATGATTGCTAGCCGCGCGTGCCGTATGTCGCAGTGAATATTCCGAAATGAAACTCAGCGAAATACAAGTTATTAATTTATTGAATATTCATTTTTACTTACAGATTTTCACATTAAATGTTAAAAGTGTCCCCCCTGTTGTTGAATACACAACTCAAATCGTGTTTCCAAACACAAGCTGCAACATTTCTTCTGTAACAGAAGCAGTGAAAGTGGATATTGCAGTTTTCAATTCACCGATGGATTTTGGACGGTTTTTATAGCCAGTTGCTTTCGCTGCTCCTCAGAAGAAAAAGTCAGGTGGTGTTAGGTCAGGCGATCGTGGAGGCCAAAGTCCCTACGAAATTATGCGATCACCAGAAACATCAGCACATTACACAATTGAAGCACCGGAGGATATTAGACCGCGGTTAACTGTGCAGTGGATCGGCAGAGACGGCCCTATTAATTGGCCCGCTATGTCGCCGGATTTGACGTCGCCGCGTGGGGTTATTTGAAAGGTAAGGTGTACCAGCAAGTACCAACAGGCCGTGAAGACACGGTCGACCGCATCAGAAACGCCTGTGCTGACATTCCCGCAGATATTTATCGTGTGTGCGGTCATTTGAAAAGAGGATCGCTAAGTGTATTGAAGTTGGTCGTACTACGTTTACTTACTCTAATTGGAAAAGCAGAGCAGCGTTCGCTTCGAGCCGAAGCCACACTGGCGCATCGAGTCGACACCTGTTCGATACGTCGGAGGAATACAGTGTTGCGAATGGGGTTTCCAATTAGAAACTGTGAAATACTGGCCTATCCTGCCCCCGTAACATGGACGTGGGGTTCCACGTGCCACTGAATACTTAAGGGCCATTGAGTAGCACGTCGTAAACTACCACAGTGTTCCCATTTCCGTTCCTCCAGTTAGTGTCATCTGTGGCGAAACCGAGAAAATGTCAGACAAAATCTATCCACACTATACCGTAGAATGGTAATCTGAAATTTACAAAAAACGGGGTTCCCGTGAAGATTTAAAAGTTGCTCCCACCACCCACACCCTGGGTCCGGTAGTGGGTGGCGGGTCAACTGAGGTATCGTTGGATGTCCCCTTCCTCCGAGACAAATTAGAACGATAACTTTTTTCGATCCGATCTGTAGTGTTCGATATATTTCAGTGTCTTCTGTTGAATGAACACCCCGTATATTGTGAGGTAATGTCCCCATAACACGCCCATGGTACATTCATGCAGTCACTTTTACGTGTGAAGACTTCTCCCCGTTCAGAATGACATGCTGTGTTCCAGAATAAAATTTTCACTCTGCAGCGGAGTGTGCGCTGATATGAAACTTCCTGGCAGATTAAAACTGTGTGCCCGACCGAGACTCGAACTCGGGACCTTTGCCTTTCGCGGGCAAGTGCTCTACCTACTGAGCTACTTCTTTTTTTTTTTTTTTTTTTTTTCGGGCCTCCTTCCTCCCCTACAGCCCGTCCTTCCGCTCGCCATTTGTGCCTTCTTCGGCTAGCTTCTGTGCTATGTTTGTTCCATAAGAGATAGTTGACCAACGAAGTAAATGTGTACAAGTAAACAAAATCCCTTCTATTGGGGTTGTGGAAAGAAAATAGGTCCGCTACATTCTTCCATCATTGTGCGGGAGCGATTTTTATATGAGAGCCAGGCGTACTTCAGCCTGCTGGCGTCTCAGGTTTGCGTCAGCAACCTATTAGTGCTGCTACACGAGGGCAAAGGGTAAACGATATAGCCACCTTGTTGGCGAAAAAGGAATGAGAAACTTAAAAAAAAAAGTAACCCTGAGATTGTACAAAATATCGTTTAATCGTTCTTCAGCTCTGTCGGTAGGACAAAGTTCGGTTCAAGAAATTTGCGTAATTTTCTTTGTATTTCTTTTGTCGTTCGAGCTTTTGATGTTCTGTCATCAGGTACATCCAATAGTCTGCTGCACTCTTCGTCATAGCCGTTGAGATGTAATGGACTTTCAGTCCTTTGAGCCAGTTGGCTGACCTTCTTTTAGTGTTAGGATATGGCACGTCACCTGGCAGAAGGACGTGCGTCGGTGTAATGATGTTAGGTCACGTGCGGAGCACATGTGCTAATTTTTGCCTGAAGAGATTCCACACGTCTTTCACATCGTCACAGACGAAACGATGTTCTCAGTGTCGACGACATTGCAGCTGGGACAGTTTGGTGTGTGTGCCAGGCGTATCGCGTGCAGTTTAGAGTTGGTTGGGATCTTTCTATTGACTGCGAGGTACCACGTCGATCGCACATTGGATGGTAGATGGGGGTCAGATATGTTTTCCCATATGTTTTTCCAGTTATAATGTCGGAACTTGTTTTCTATTCGATTGCGCAATTTTCCTTCGAGCAAGGTGTTGTAAACCTCCTTAACCTGATATATGTCCTTCTCCGGTATTCTATGGCGTACATAGCTGTATTCCACAAGAAAATGTTTATAGTGGTACAGCTCGTGGGAGATGTGATGCACATCGATTGGTGGATCTCTGCTGACTGGGGTGATTTCACGTAAGAGATGAGCCGCTAAGGTCCGCGGTGATCGTTGCCACCGTTCATAAGTTTTGCTAACGTATAGCGCTTGCGCTTTAAGGTAGATGTCTGTTAGATGTAGCCCTCCATTGCGTGTCGATAGCGTCAAGGTATCATAGAAAACCTTAAATATCTGACCTCTGCTGACAAAATAACCAAGCGCTGCTTGCATTTGGTGTGCTATGGTTCGTGGCAGAGGAAGCACTTGAGCAACATTGTTTACTTTGGAGGTTATATAGGTATTGGTTAGTTGCACTTTTTGTATTGCATTTAAATTACGCAAGCTGTGTTGTTTTATGCTTGCTCGTAATGTGGCAAGTAATTTTCTGTAATTGAGAGCGGCTGTGGCGGATATTATTCATATATTCTATTCCAAGGCATTTTAGTTTTTCCACAATGTTGATACGTCCAGCGGCTCTGATCTCTATGCCCCTACCAAGATTCATAATACCAGATTTATTGCGGTTGAGTTTAGCTCCTGACGCCAGTTCGTAGGTCGCCACAACTTCAAGTACCGTTGCCACCTCGCTTTCGTCAGTCACAAGTACCCCTACATCGTCCGCGTAGGCTTGACATATGATCTTCTGTCCGTGTATATGTAGTCCACGGAGTTGCCGAGTCAGGGATACTAAGAGAGGTTCAAGCGCAATCGCGAAAAGCGTCATGGACATGGGGCAACCTTGTCTTACCGAACTGTGTGTATTGATCGGGTGACTGAGTTGTCCGTCGACACTGATTCTTGACGTGCTATTCGTCAGTATGTTTTTCACGGAGGCTATAATTTTCTGTGGGAAGTGCATGGATGTCATACACCGGAGCAGGTACGAATGATTAACTTTATCAAAAGCTTTTTCAAAGTCAAGCGACATCAGGGCACAGCGAATGTTGCAGGCTTCCGATATCGCTATAATGTCTCTGTAGTCGCATAAGGTCTGAAATATCGTTCTATCCTTTCCCACACTTGTCTGGTAAGCTCCTGTTACTGTACGAATAACTGAATTAAACCTTTGCATCATGATACGGGCGAAGATTTTGTAATCACTATTGAGAAGTGTTATGGGTCGAAGATTCTCCACGGTTTTGCCTCTTGGTGTTTTGGGGACTAAGACCACTGTACCTTCACAGAATTCCTTCGGAAGGTCAGTGTCGGCATTTAGCATTTCATTGCTGACGAGTGTCAATTTAGCAATTATCTGTTCGCGAAAAGTTTGATAACATTCAGCGGGTAGCCCATCTGGTCCAGGTGATTTATTCTTTGGACTCCTCGAGATGGCATCTTCGACGTCTTCGTCCGTTATTCTTGCTGCGAGCACATCAGCTTCTTCTGGAGTGAGTCGCTCTGTCGTCCTAGCAGTGAGAGCTTGCTGCGCTGTTACATCTGTCTGTGTGTTGGCCAGCAACTCACTAAAGTGCCGATGGATCTCGTCTCGTATCGCAGCTTGATCTGTCAAGAGTCTCCCGTCTGAAGTTTTGAGTTCCGTCAGAATTTTCCGTTTTTGTCTTTTGTTCTCTTGGAGGATGTGGTACATCGATGTTGTTTCTTCTCGTGTACCGTTCTGCAAACGCGTTCGTATTTTACAGCCTTCGAGATGGTGTCTCTGCAGGGTGAGCAATTTTGCTTTTATTCTGTTGATTTGCCCGTAGTTTGTTATGATTGTAGCATCGCGAACGCACAAGTCTCTCAGACAGCTGAAGTAAAAGTCTAATGTCCGCCTCCGCCAGGCGACTTTTTAACGGGAGTAACTTTGCATTGTGATTATTATTGCGGGCTTCGCGCGGTTTAGCCACCAATTCAGCGCCGTACCGTACAAGTGGAACTTCCTTTCACATTCTGCCCAAGTGGTGTGGAAGGCGGCGTGACATCCAGGATCCGAAAGATGAGCGACGTTTAGCTTCCACTGACCTCTCGCCCTGTAAGTACCTTGTTTCTCTAAATTTATCGTACATATGTACGCGATATGATCAGAGAAAGTAGTGGGCCATAGCTCGGACTGTACGAGGTGTGGCTAGAAAAAAACCGGACTGGTACTGGTGAAACAATAAAACGAATGCAATAAGGCTGAAAGTCGCGTGGCCTGTCACGTGACTCTCGCTCCGCCTACTGCTCGAGTTTCATCTGCCTCCTGCACTCAGTCTGCCCGTGGCGTCTGTTTTAAGTAGTTGACGTTTTGTCTGTGTGCCGGAAAATGTTGAGTGTACAGAAAGAACAGCGTGTTAACATCAAATTTTGTTTCAAACTAGGAAAATCTGCAAGTGAAACGTTTGTAATGTTACAACAAGTGTACGGCGATGATTGTTTATCGCGAACACAAGTGTCTGAGTGGTTTAAACGATTTAAAGATGGCCGCGAAGACACCAGTGATGACACTCGCACTGGCAACAAGTCAACTCCTGTTAACTCAGACACTGCTCTGATTGTTAAACGGCGATCTTGTCGAACAAGTTTACCGATTTTTTCAATGTTTGCATCAGTTTTTGCTGACAATGGTCTGCCAGTGCGAGTGTCATCACTGGTGTCTTCGCGGCCATCTTTAAATCGTTTAAACCACTCAGACACTTGTGTTCGCGATAAACAACCATCGCCGTACACTTGTTGTAACATTACAAACGCTTCACTTGCAGATTTTCCTAGTTTGAAACAAAATTTGATGTTAACACGCTGTTCTTTCTGTACACTCAACGTTTTCCGACGCACAGACAAAACGTCAACTACTTAAAACAGACGCCACGGGCAGACTGAGTGCAGGAGTGATATGAAACTCGAGCAGTAGGCGGAGCGAGAGTCACGTGACAGGCCACGCGACTTTCAGCCTTATTGCATTCGTTTTATTGTTTCACCAGTACCAGTCCGGTTTTTTTCTAGCCACACCTCGTAAAACGTGTCTCCTTAAATTGGACGTTGCGTAAATCCTGTCGATACGTCTGGCAGAATGGCTGGTGATATAGGTGAAACCTAGCTGATCATCATGTTTTAGTTCCCAAGTATCTAACAGATGGAATTCTCTGACGATGTTCTCCAGCTCCAGAGATTTGTTAAAATTTGGCGTCTGATCTTTGGGACTCAGCACGCAATTAAAGTCACCCGCAAATATTATTTGTTCAAATCGCACCGCGAAAAGGGGGGGCGATGTCCTCCTTGAAAAATTCGGCCCTGCGGCGCTTGTTTCCGGTTCCTGACGGGGCATCTATGTTGATAAACCTGGTGTTGTTTATCGTGACAGCGAGACCTCTACTGTTCGGCAGTTTCGTCACGTCTGTAAGTAGGATCCCCTGTTTAGTCACAATCGCTGTGCCGAGGCTATTGTCATTGGCAGGATTGATGACGGCGTTGTAGCCACTGATGTCGTCCAAACGGATAGCCGTTACTTCTTGCAGCATTAAGATGTCAACATCAGCGGCGTACAGAAAATCTTGGAGATTTCTCAGATTGAGGGTGCTGCTAATTTTATTTACACTCCTGGAAATGGAAAAAAGAACACATTGACACCGGTGTGTCAGACCCACCATACTTGCTCCTGACACTGCGAGAGGGGTGTACAAGCAATGATCACACGCACGGCACAGCGGACACACCAGGAACCGCGGTGTTGGCCGTCGAATGGCGCTAGCTGCGCAGCATTTGTGCACCGCCGCCGTCAGTGTCAGCCAGTTTGCCGTGGCATACGGAGCTCCATCGCAGTCTTTAACACTGGTAGCATGCCGCGACAGCGTGGACGTGAACCGTATGTGCAGTTGACGGACTTTGAGCGAGGGCGTATAGTGGGCATGCGGGAGGCCGGGTGGACGTACCGCCGAATTGCTCAACACGTGGGGCGTGAGGTGTCCACAGTACATCGATGTTGTCGCCAGTGGTCGGCGGAAGGTGCACGTGCCCGTCGACCTGGGACCGGACCGCAGCGACGCACGGATGCACGCCAAGACCGTAGGATCCTACGCAGTGCCGTAGGGGACCGCACCGCCACTTCCCAGCAAATTAGGGACACTGTTGCTCCTGGGGTATCGGCGAGGACCATTCGCAACCGTCTCCATGAAGCTGGGCTACGGTCCCGCACACCGTTAGGCCGTCTTCCGCTCACGCCCCAACATCGTGCAGCCCGCCTCCAGTGGTGTCGCGACAGGCGTGAATGGAGGGACGAATGGAGACGTGTCGTCTTCAGCGATGAGAGTCGCTTCTGCCTTGGTGCCAATGATGGTCGTATGCGTGTTTGGCGCCGTGCAGGTGAGCGCCACAATCAGGACTGCATACGACCGAGGCACACAGGGCCAACACCCGGCATCATGGTGTGGGGAGCGATCTCCTACACTGGCCGTACACCACTGGTGATCGTCGAGGGGACACTGAATAGTGCACGGTACATCCAAACCGTCATCGAACCCATCGTTCTACCATTCCTAGACCGGCAAGGGAACTTGCTGTTCCAACAGGACAATGCACGTCCGCATGTATCCCGTGCCACCCAACGTGCTCTAGAAGGTGTAAGTCAACTACCCTGGCCAGCAAGATCTCCGGATCTGTCCCCCATTGAGCATGTTTGGGACTGGATGAAGCGTCGTCTCACGCGGTCTGCACGTCCAGCACGAACGCTGGTCCAACTGAGGCGCCAGGTGGAAATGGCATGGCAAGCCGTTCCACAGGACTACATCCAGCATCTCTACGATCGTCTCCATGGGAGAATAGCAGCCTGCATTGCTGCGAAAGGTGGATATACACTGTACTAGTGCCGACATTGTGCATGCTCTGTTGCCTGTCTATGTGCCTGTGGTTTTGTCAGTGTGATCATGTGATGTATCTGACCCCAGGAATGTGTCAATAAAGTTTCCCCTTCCTGGGACAATGAATTCACGGTGTTCTTATTTCAATTTCCAGGAGTGTATATTCAAGGTCGCGATTCTGTACGCCTGCAAGGACGACATGTCGACTATACCGTGTCAGGTGAGATACTGTTTGCCAGGTGAAGTGGATGTTTGCTACACTTAGAAGAAGTCGGCATCATCATCTTCTGCACGAGCGTCTTTGATGGTGGTTTGTAGCCGGGTGGACACATCTTGTCGACGGTAGGGTGCCGTCCGTCCTGAACGTTGTGGTATGTCATCCATCTCTACATCATGGTTTGGCTCCTCCATGTCATCCGCCCAATCTCGCGTGCACGCCACTTCCCGCGTATCCGTTTTTGGTACTGGTGGAGGGTCCTTCGGACTAGCTGTACCGCCTGGAATGTGGATTCCACGATCGGGTTCAGTGTCCTCGTTTCGGGTCTTCGTTTTTGTTGTTCGATCTTCCGGAGGAGTTGCTTGTGTCGTCTCCGCCAATTCTTGGCCTATCTGTCTCGCCTTTTCACGCAAGATTGGCGCGATTTCTGCTGCTCCCTGACGTGCTATTCGACGTTTCTTCCGTTTTTTTGATGAAACAGTTGTAGGCTGCTGGCCGTTATCCTCCGATGTTGCAACTGTGTGCCCGACTTCTTCGAGTGGTTTTGCACATGCCTTCTGCTGCCGTCTTTGCCTGGGCTTGTTCTGCACACCTGTCAGTTTCCTCGTCTTGTGAGTGTGCTGGACCTGTAGCTTGTGTGCTGCTAGTATCCATGGTTACGGTACCATCGGCAACGTCGGCAGAAGCAACGACCGCCCTGTCGAAACACATGTCTGGGGCGACGTCACTGCGAATTGCGGCGGCGTACGTCACGGGCAGCGTGGCCATCTGACTAGGCGGCTCTCGCTCCCCAGTCGGCAGTTGCGTCACACGCCGTCGAACACACTGCGCGCGGACGTGTTGGGTCGAACCACAACCCGAGCAGGTTCTCGGCTGGCCACCGTAAATGATGATCGCTCGATATCCACCAATCCAGAGATACGAAGGGATATGTTTCAGCATGTCAATCTTAACTTGCCTGACTGCATTTAATACTGGATACTCGTGCAAGCTGGACCATTTTTCGGCGACATTGCTGATAATGGCGCCATAGTCTCTCAGTTTCTTGTTGATCTCCTCGGGCGTTATTTCAAAGGGGAGCTCAAAGATTGGAATTGTTCTTATTCCCATTCCGGCACGCGAAACCGTGACCTGCCCTATGCGTCTGTCTGAATATTTGAATTTTGCCACCCCACCACATGTTTCTACAATTTGGTCGCACTTGTCAGAACTGGATAACTTAAGGAACACAGTCAGACTGACAATCGACAGGTGAATTCCAATCAATTCATCCACTTTGATCTGAAAAGTTTCTTCGATAAATGCCTCAACTTCGTAAGATTTCGGTCGGGCGTAGTTCGTATCGAAAATCAACTTCAAAGTATCGCGTCGCGTTGTCTGTTCCATTATGTCATTCTAGAATGTGATCGTGGACTACGACTAACGCAGAAAGCGCGCACTCACCACACAGCGCCGGCCGCTCGCAGCGACGATGTAAACACCGCAACAGCCGCTCCGCACGTCCGCACAACACGGCCGCCGGCGGCGGAATGAGCTACCCAAGCACGACTCACGCCCGGTACTCACAGCCTTACTTCTGCCAGTATCTCGTCTCCTACCTTCCAAACTTTACAGAAGCTCTCCTGCGAACCTTGCAGAAGTAGCACTCCTGAAAGAGAGGATATTGAGGTGGTAGAGCACTTGCCCGCGAAAGACAAAGGTCCCGAGTTCGAGTCTCGGTCGGGCACACAGTTTTAATCTGCCAGGAAGTTTCATATCAGCGCACACTCCGCTGCAGAGTGAAAATTTCATTCTGGAAAACATCCCCCAGGGTGTGGCTAAGCCATGTCTCCGCAAAATTCTTTTTTTCAGCAATGCTAGTTCTGCAAGGTCCGCAGGAGAGCTTCTGTAAAGTTTGGAAGGTAGGAGACGAGATACTGGCAGAAGTACAGCTGTGAGTATAGGACGTGAGTCGTGCTTCGGTAGCTCAGTCGGTAGAGCACTTGCCCGCGAAAGGCAAAGGTCCCGAGTTCGAGTCTCGGTCGGGCACACAGTTTTAATCTGCCAGGAAGTTTCATGCTGTGTTCTATTTGCTAGAAAACCCTTCAATCCAGCCGCACAGCTGGTCTGATCTTCCGTACGCTCGTATTTTGTTCATTAGGCTGCAGGCCGGAACTGCATCGAATGTCGTCTGCAAGCCGAGGAGCACAGATCTGGTTTCACACGCGGCGGCATTTTAAATTGCGGCTGGCATTATAAAGAAGCATTACAAAGCACACGTCGGCAGCAGCGATCTGAAAATGGCGTACGTGTCTTCTACTTGAATCAGAGTAACTGCCGCGCGTGCTCGGAACTGCGATCGTAGCGTAACCGCGGATACAAATAGAAACGGAACTTACTTTGTAGGCGCCCCTCGTATTAAAATTGTCCAGAAAGCCTACATTTTTTCCCTAAGAAAGAGATTCCATTTCTCTCTAATGAGGCTGCAGGTTCTGATGTAAGGTTTTGATCAACATGCGTGCATGAAGAACTTTTTCCGATAATTAACCTAAGTCACAGTTATGTGGCAACCTGAGTGCCGAAAATCTGCGAAACTGTCTGCGTCTGGCAGTTACTTGCAGATATAAATGTTAATGCCAAAAATAATCCAGTAATATTGGAAACTGTAGAGTGTTCCAGTTCCCTCCTCTTTGCCATCTTCCTGCTCAGAAACGTGGCAGGACAGTAGGGAAAATGTGCACTCGGACTGCAGAAATCTATACGCGTGCAAGAGTCCGGCATGCCTGCAGAATTCTTAGTCTTCCCTGCATTAGCGGAAAAGAAACGATTCAATATCCTTCTCTATAAACGAACGACGATTCCAATGAGCAGTTAAAAATGGATCCATATAGTTAATCACAGATGTCCTTCTCAGCAACCTAAACAATCTGACTGCAAAACGACAATGATAATCATTACAATTTCTCTCTAGTTGTCATTTCGTTATATGCAACAGCCAGTAACCCCCCCCCCCCCTCTCTTCCAGTTCCGGAAACTCCCATGTATAAACGAACTTCAAAACGTCTGATTACAAGTCTGTTCACTACTTGACTTTTTAAGAAAAGCTAGTGTTTCACCCATTAAAATGTTTATGACACCATATCCCCTGATCTACGTGTGATACAGTGATATAATTCTACAGGCACACTCAGTGGTGTATTTGGATGGCGTTTGGAGAATGTGTTACGAATTGAGTCAGTAGTAAAGACGTTATAATTAAAAACGTCACTCCAGATGTAGTTTTATGAAAGCATGGCGAAAATGTAGTAAGCGATAAACTTTTTTCCTTTCATTATTTTGGACGGGATGTTTGCGAGAGAAATTATTGAAAACGTTAGAAATTACGTTGATGGTTTCTCGGAAGTTGCTAAGTACTTTCAATCTCAAATACTGAATGAATATAGTCTGGGCAATGTGGGTGCTGCGAATTACACTGCCTCAACAGATATGCACAGTTACTACCTGTCATTATTTGGCTTCTTGTGTTAAACCATTCCATTTTCAAGTTGATCGATAATACTACAAAATATATTAAAATCAATTTTCTCTTGCACGTGGAAGCCGTTAGATAAGCAATCTGCATTTGGCAACGAGTTTCCAGGTGCCCGTTTTTGTCCGTTTAGTAACAGATTTGCGTTACTCCAGCACTGGTACTGCAGCTGATTATAGGGAAATATATGTCTATGACAACTTACCCTGCTTCATAAACGCACAGACAATATTACTCTGAAGCGCCAAAAAGCTGCTATATGCACGCGTATTCAAATACAGGGATCTATATAAAGGCAGAACACGGCGCTGCAGTCGGTAACGCCTGCATAAGACAACAAGTGTCTGGCGCAGTAGTTAGATCGGTTACTGCTGCTACAATGGCAGCTTATCAAGCTTTAAATGAGTCTTAACGTGGTGTTACAGTCGGCGCACGAGCGATGCGACACAGCATCTCCAAGGTAGCGATGAAGTGGGGATTCTCCCGTACGACTATTTCACGAGTGCACAGTGAATACCAGGAATCCGGCAAAACATCAAATCTCCGACATCGCTGCGGCCTGAAAAAGATCCTGCAAGGACGGGACCGACTACGACTGAAGACAATAGTTCAACGTGGCAGAACAACCCTTCGGCAAACTGCTGCAGATTTCAGTGCTGGGCCATCAACAAGTGTCAGCGTGTGGACCATTCGACGAAACATCAACGATATCGGCATTCGGAGCCGAAGGACCACTCGTGTATTGTTGATGATTTCACGACACAAAACTTTAAGCCTAGCATGGGCCCGTCACCGCCGGCATTGGAGTTTTGATGACTGGAGACTGGTCGAACGAGTCTCGTTTCAAGTTGAGTCGAGCGGATGGACGCGTACAGGTATGGAGACAACCTCATGAATCCATGGATCCTGCATGTAAGCAGGGTACTGTTCAGGCTGGTGGAGGCTGTGTAAAGGTGTGGGGCGTGTGCAGTTGGACTGATATGTGACCCCTGATACGTCCAGGTACGACTCTGACAGGTGACACGGACGTAAGCATCCTGTCTGATCACCTGCATCCATTCATGTCCATTGTGCATTCCGACGGACTTGGTTGATTCCAGCGGGGCAATGCGACATTCCACACGTCCAGAATTGCTACAGAGGGCATCCAGGAACACTCGTCTGAGTTTAAGCACTTCTGCTGGTCACTAAATTGCCCAGACATGAACATTATTGAGTATTGAAAGGTGGCTACACTGAGTCACAGAGCCAGAGATTGCGCCAAAGAGTATTTTTCCGCCGCCTCCACTGGCAGTCGTAGTTGAGAAGTTGCCGTAGTTTGTGCTTGTTCAGAAGTTGCTGTGGGATGCCGATTGCTGTACTAGTTGAGGCCATGTTGTGTGCAGTTGTTTTGATGGGCTAGACACCAGATGTTGTTGGATTGGGGATGTTGTAATGATCAGAGTGTACTTTTCGTCAATATATATGAAGGTAAAGAAAATTTTTTATTTCAAATGTCTTAAACAATAATGCCTCTTGGTCACAGGTTCAGTCAACAAAGCATCTGGCTCGTGTTCTGTATTAGACTGTAATTCTGGTTTCTATATGCAATTATTGTATTTCTGGTTTTTCTTAAATTACTTCAGTATAAATGGTGTTTAAAATATCTTGTCTTATTGAGGAAGAACCGTGCCAGATGTGTACGTTGAATCACACTTCCACACACAGAATAGTTACACTTGTGCTTTGTTGTTTCGTAGTTTTTGTTTCGTAGCTTTTGTAGTTGCTGGGGACTTAATTAATTAATTGTGTTAACGGAAGTTTCCTTTCATTCCTTGTTGTTATTCTATGCAGTCAGATTGCGTACTAATACTAGTCAGGGCCAACCGGTTACGAGGCTTCGTAACAGGAGAAACAGCGACTAAAATTACAAATATTTGCATTATATTTAATTAAGCCTCCATATAGTATATGTAGGATGCCTTGCAACATGCTGTTCAGAAGAGATCTCCTCCCCTTCTTACTCTCACGGATTTATGGACAGCCCTGCAGGATTCGTGCTATCAGTTCCTTCCAGCACTACTTCGGACATTAGTTGACACCATGCCACGTCATGTTGCGTCACTTCTGCGTGCTCCCGAGGGCTCTACATGATATTAGGGAGGTGTAGCAGTTTCTTTCGCTCTTCGGCGTACAAACACTTGTGAAGTATGTATACTCCTCACAAGAGTTCGAATTTTGTTTAAAAAAACAAATGGACTCGGGAATCAGACTGCCGGCCGCTGTGGCTGAGCGGTTCTAGGAGCTTCAGTCTGGAACCGCACTGCTGCTACGGTCGCAGGTCCGAATCCTGCCTCGGGCATGGATGTGTGTGATGTCCTTAGGTTAGTTAGGTTTAAGTAATTCTAAGTTCTAGGGCACTGATGACCTCAGATGTTGAGTCCCATAGTGCTCAGAGCCATTTGAACCATTGGCGCAGCTGCCATTTGTACTCAGATACTTCATGTGACAAGGTTCCCGGACTGATAACGGCAGGGACGACGGGCACTAAGAGACTATGAATGCGGAATGGTAGTTGGAGATAGACATGGCACAGTCCTTTTCGGAAATCGTTAGAGAAATCACGAGACTCACAGTCTCAATTTCAGGCATTACCTCTCGCACGGACAACACAGTGGCTGATGACGTTCAGCCAACGGCCGAGAGCCGCGGAGTTTGCGCACATCTGTCAGTGCTCACAGACAAGCAACTGCGTTAAATAATTGCAGAAATGAGTGTGGGACGTATGAGGAACGTATCCGTTAGAACAGCGCGGCGAAATGTGGCGTTGATTGGCTATGGCAGCAGACGACCGATGCGAGTGCCTTTGCTAACAGCACGACATGGCCTGCAGCGCCTCTCCTGGAGTCGTGACCGTATCATTTGGATCCTAGGCGACTGGAAAACTGTCACCTGGTCAGACGAGTCTAGATTTCAGTTGGTAAGAGCTGATGGTATCGTTCGAGTGCGGCGTAGACCGCACGGAACGATGGCACCAAGTTGTCATGGTCAGCAAGCCACTGTGCAAGCTGGTCGTGGTTCCATAACGATGTGGACTGTGTTTGGATAGAATGGACTGGGTTATATTCTGCTACTCGCAGACCATTTGCTACCATTCGTGGACTTAATGTTCCCAAACAACAATGGATTTCCAGAATGAGATTTTCACTCTGCAGCGGAGTATGCGTTGACATGAAACTTCCCGACAGATGAAAACTGTCTTCCAGATCGAGACTCTAACTTGGGACCATTAGGATTTGGCCATCCACATCCCCTGGCATAATTCTGATCGAATAATTACGGGGCATAATGGAAACGTCACAATTACAGGAGCCTTTAGAATCAGCGTGGCTCAGTATTTGCGCAGAGAACTTGCAACAACTTGTTCGTTCCACGCCACGTCGAGTGGCTGCAGTATACCGCGCAAAAGGAGTTCCGGCACGATATGAGGAGCTATCCCATGACTTCTGTCACCTCAGTATAAACAGCAAAGCAACTTACCACGCACATGAAGCTGGGAGTAGCTGATCCGCGGCGGTTAGCCGAGCTGCGGCTCGTGTTGGTGCCGTGTGTAGATTTCTGCCAGACGCTATCGTTTAGTCGGCTTGGTTGCGTTGTTTGTCTTCTTCTCGTGTTCACTGGCGCCACTTGCTTTCGTAACCGTTGCCTGTCCGCTAGTGGCAGCAGCGGCCCTTATCGATATGTAGTTCGGCTGCGTTATCTTTGGGGCGACCTCGTTCTTTTTCCGTGTGGTGTGAGTGGGGAGTTCGGTTGGGGACGCAGGAGCAGCGAGGTCCGCGCAGAGCCACAAACAAAGTAAGGGCCTACGGAATATCAGACCAGCTGTGTGGCTGGATTGAAGAGTATTTAGCAAACAGAACTCAGCATGTTGTTATCAATGGAGAGACGTATACAGACGTTAAAGTAACCTCTGGCGAGCCACAGGGGAGTGTTATGGGACCATTGCTTTTCACACTATATACGTATAAATGACGTGAGGGAATTAGATTAGGAAATGAGACACTTAAAGTAGTAAAGGAGTTTTGCTACTTGGGGAGCAAAATAACTGATGATGGTCGAAGTAGAGAGTATATAAAATGTAGACTGTCAATGGCAAGGAAAGCGTTTCTGAAGAAGAGAAATTTGTTAACATCGAGTATAGATTTAAGTGTCAGGAAGTCGTTTCTGAAAGTATTTATATGGAGTGTAGCCATGTATGGAAGTGAAACATGGACGATAAATAGTTTAGACAAGAAGAGAATGGATGCTTTCGAAATGTGGTGCTACAGAAGAATGCTGAAGATTAGATGGGTAGATCACATAACTAATGAGGAGGTATTGAATAGAATTGGGGAGAAGAGAAGTTTGTGGCACAACTTGACTAGAAGAAGGGATCGGTTGGTAGGACATATTCTGAGGCATCAAGGGATCACCAATTTAGTACTGGAGGGCAGCGTGGAGTGTAAAATCGTAGAGGGAGACCAAGAGATGAATACATTAAGCAGATTCAGAAGGATGTAGGTTGCAGTAGGTACTGGGAGATGAAGAAGCTTGCACAGGATAGAGTAGCATGGAGAGCTGCATCAAACCAGTCTCGGGACTGAAGACCACAACAACAACAACAGGGGATCATGGAGGAATCTATAGGAGGACTATGCTCCAGACTGAACGCTGAAAGGCATAATTAGTCTTAAATGATGATGAGTGGAGCCGCAAAGCAAACCAATAGTAATTGACTCGGGCCCCGTCCACCCTGCCTCCCTTAACTAGCAGGTTTGAGCCGGCCTGGTAGCTTTAACGACCGCAGCGGCTGCAGTTGCCGTGCTCTGCAGAGCCAGCATCTTCCCACGCCGGGTCTTGGGCGTCGTGCCATCTCGGCAACGACCCGAGACGGTCATACGTCACCGCCGTGCGGCGAGACATCAGATTTTCTGTCCCTCTGGCAAACGACGCGGAAAATGTGCCGCGAGCAACGATGGATCAACATGCAGTATACGCTGCCTCAGAAAAAACGCGAAGCATCCAAAAAGAGAGGAGGAAACGAAGTGAAACTTTACAGCTTCAGAGGTTTGTGACGTTATATCAGCGATTAAAGAACCGAGCCATATATGCACACAGTTTGGTAGTACGACTCCAGTTGTCAAATTGACTTTGCACTCTGTTTGGCCCGGATGCGTAGGATGACACAAAGCAGCTGTATCCTCTTCTGAGGCAAGCTGGGCCTACAACTGTCTAACTGAGATGTTATTTTATTTTATTTCGAAAGCTACCAGTTTCGGCATTCCACGATGCGAGCTTCAGGACCCATATGCATCTCTCCAAATAAGCGATAATGTCATATAGTGCCAGAAATCCTTGGATGTCGTGGGTTCAATCGTTTCACTAGTGCTTCATTCGAAGACTTATGGCACTATACGACATTATCGCTTATTTGGAGAGATGTATATAGGGCCTGAAGATGGCATAGTGGAATGCCGAAACTGGTAGCCTTCAAAATCAAATAAAGTAACAAATGGTTCAAATGGCTCTAAGCACTATCGGACTTAACATCTGAGGTCATCAGGCCCCTAACTTAGAACTACTTAAACCTAACCAACCTAAGGACATCACACACATCTGTGCCCGAGGCAGGATTCGAACCTGCGACCATAGAAGCAGCGCGGTTCCAGACTGAAGCGCCTAGAACCGCTCGGCCACAGCGGCAGGCAATAAAGTAACATCTTAGGTAAATGGCTGTTACAGGGTTTCATTGATATTGACAATTAACCAGCTGATGTCCCCTGTCCATGGCGGATCAGCACAGACTGTTGTAAATGGACACTGACACTGGGATGGGCTGGCATCTGAGCTCGCCCCAAACGTTGTTCTATCAGATCTGCGGACCTAGTTGGCCACAGGAGTACCTCGGTATCATGCAGACAGTTGACAGAGACACGTGCTGTGTGTGGACGAGCATTGTCTTGTTGAAAAATGGAACCGAGATCTTTTTGCATGAGAGGTAACAGACGCGAATGCTGCATGTCCAAGACGTACCACTGTGACGTCAGAGTTCCTTGGGTCATCAACCAGGGGTGACCTGATGTCACACCCAATGGCTCCCCACACCATAAAGCCGCGAGTAACACATTGTACCTCAACAAGACATTCGAAGAATGGGACCTCTTTCAAAATTTCCGTCATACTCGCCAACGATGGTCGTCTGGCGTAGTGCGAAACCCTGATTCAAGTGACACGTTCCATCAGCATTCCATGGTTCCCCACCACAGCAACATTCCATACACAGTGATTTGTGTTGTGGTGTAAAGATCAGCCTACAAATGGGACGGTAACTGCCTACACTGGCTGCTGCTAGCCATCTGACCAATAGTGTAGGATTACGCAGAATATTGCAGGGAGTCCATTACTTGCTCTTGGATGGCAACTGCAGATGTGCTTGGTGTACAATCTGGCGATCCACCCTTCTGGTGTTCAGACGTGGCCAGCCAGGCTAGTATGCCTGTCTTCAGATTCCCATCGAGTCCGACGTTGGGCTCTGTCACATGTGAATGTCCCGCAAATGTGGATATCGCATGACTCGATCAGTCAGCCACTTGCAGACCCAGTATGAGGCCCCTTTCAAACACTGTCAGGTGCTGATAACGCTGTCTCACACGAGCACACAGCACAACTTGTGACCCATTATATACACTTCTCCTTTTCCCCATTGGAACTACATCCCGGCATGGGACTTGGGCTCCTCAATTATTTTCCGACATTCCTCTCTGGATCTCACTGCAACCTCCAGTTACAGCAACCAACTCATGTAGTCTCTTCACCAACCTCATCGCTACATCTCAGCCTCGGTTGTCCTCCAGATTCACTGCAGCAGAATTTCCTTGCAGGACATTTCTTTTCGAGTCATATTACATGTCCAGCCCATCTCAACCCACACAGCTTGGGTACACTAATTCCATCCCACCCCTTAAAATTAACCATGCCAAATCCGACCTTAACCATGCCGACCCAGCGCGAAATGCGGGAGAAAGGCACTAGCACAAGAATATGACTTGTTTAATTGTTTGTCTAGCGGCCTTCTGCCCTTTAAATTGAAATTCTAGGTCTTAAGCCCTTAAATTATTTGTTGGTGAGTGACCTTCAGCCGAGTTTTAATATCTCTTAAATTAATGTTCTTCTCTTGCCCTTAAGGCATGCCGTTCGAGAGTGGAACGAGAGACAGACAGCATGAAGGTGAAACTTCCTGGCAGATTAAAACTGTGTGCCGGACCGAGACTCGAACTCGGGACCTTTGCCTTTCGCGGGCAAGTGCTCTACCAACTGAGCTACCCAAGCACGACTCACGCCCCGTCCTCACAGCTTTACTTCTGCCAGTATTCTGCCATAATTCTGGAAACATCCCCCAAGCTGTGGCTAAGCCATGTCTCTGCAATATCCTTTCTTTCGGGAGTGCTAGTTCTGCAGGTTCGCAGGACAGCTTCTGTATAGTTTGGAAGGTAGGAGACGAGGTACTGGCAGAAGTAAAGCTGTGAGGACGGGGCGTGAGTCATGCTTGGGTAGCTCAGCTGGTAGAGCACTTGCCCGCCAAAGGCAAAGGTCCCGAGTTCCAGTCTCGGTCCGGCACACAGTTTTAATCTGCCAGGAAGTTGCATATCAGCGCACACTCCGCTGCAGAGTGAAAATCTCATTCTGGAAGCATGAAGGTGGTTCATTGAACCCTCTGCCAGGCTCTTCATTGTGAAAGAGTAATCACCTAGACGTAGAAGGCAAACATTGTTATGTTTTGTATGGGGCCTTCAGCCCAATCTGCAAGAAGTGTTTTAAGGTAAGGCGTTCTGCCTTTTGGTTGAAACTCCTCTTATTGCTTAATATGCGACCTCCAGCCTAGTTCCATTAAAATTAAATTGCTAAGGCCCTAAGCCGATTAGATTGAAGATTTAGAAAATATTCTTGGGTGAAACCTCCAGAAGAACCTTGTATTTCAATTTTGTTTAAGCCTTGTGTCTTGGATTTTGAATGTGGCCTTCAGTCGATCTAAAGTTAATCAAAGGAGATCGATTAAAGTTTTGAGTGTTTTGCATCCTTGTTTTAATGTTATGTGCTGATAAATAAAGTTTGTATGTTGAGTGCAACTGGCAGGAAGTGATTTTGGCCCCTTTCCACAACCTAATCCGCTCTCTCCTGATAGCGCAAGGCATTCCAGCATTTTATGGTAGTAAAGCATGGTCACTTGTAAGACCGGAGCAGAAGAGGATCAGGGTGCTTGAAAAGTAGTGCTAAAGAAGAATGTTCAAAAGTAGGTGCACTAACAAGGTACGGAATGAGGAGGTTCTCTGCAGAATCGACAAAGAAACAAAAATATGGAAAACACTGCCAAGAAGAAAGCATTATGTCTATTTCTCATAATAGAAGGCAGGTAGGGGACGGAAAGCATGTAGGGAGCGCGAGATATGGACGGTTTTAGCTGGAGAGTGGAACGCCTCGAGAAATCTGCAGCAGAGCATTACAATCGGCATGGATGACTGTGATCTGGTAGTAGGTTAACGTTTTTCCAGCTCTCTTTGTATTTCTCTTCGTCAGCAAGCTAACCCATATTTATGTCCACTGTGGATGACGAACTACGACTGTGATTTAAACTGGCGATTTATCTGGTAATGAATATGCAATCAGTCGCTTTTTTTCGATTTATTCAACCATGAACATGTTTTCGAGTCACTGTAGACTGGTTATCAGATGACTCTATTACAAGAACATTATATTGTGGACCAAGTTTAGCTATATGCAGTGCTGGTACTACTGGCGAAAATGACGGAAATTTAGTAATCGGCGACGAAACGTTTACGAATCCAAAATCTTTTATATGTTTTCGGTTTAAATGGCTCTGAGCACTATGGGACTTAACTTCTGACGTCATCAGTCCCCTAGAACTTAGAACTACTTAAACCTAACTAATCTAAGGACATCACGCACATCCATGCCCGAGGCACGATTCGAACCGGCGACCGTAGCGGTCGCGTGGTTCCAGACTGAAGTGCCTAGAACCGCTCGACCTATGTTTTAGGTACTAAGTGTACTGCCTTGTGGTGTCCATATCAGATCTCTTCAGCCGGCTGGTGTGGCCGTGCGGTTCTAGGCGCTTCAGTCTGGAACTGCGTGACCGCTACGGTCGCAGGTTCGAATCCTGCCTCGGGCATGAATGTGTGTGATGTCCTTAGGTTAGTTAGGTTTAATTAGTTTTAAATTCTAGGTGACTGATGACCTCAGAAGTTAAGTCGCATAGTGCTCAGAGCCATTTGAACCATATCAAATCTCTTCCTATAATGTACATTATTAAGCTACGTACACAAATATACACAGTACATAGCTGCACTTGATTTTACACTGATTCACAGAAAGTAAACACTAGGTGTTTTTACAAAGAATGTTGATATGATGGATATGACACTTTACTACATCATGGTCTTCGGTAAGAGATACGTTGTATTATAGTACAAATATTACTAGCACAGATTTTACATCAGTAAATGTTGCTAGATTCACGAGTGTCTCTACATTGGCAGCAAAATTTTAATATGGGTTAACAGTTATACAGAAGCTAAACAGATAGAGTGCAATATCTAATACATGATTAAAAACTTTTTGTAAGTTACAGATTATACGACGTATGTCTTGCCAAAGACCATGAAGTATGTGGTGGTACACAAAAAAATAACACTTTCTTATACGTTTTGTAATTTCCTATTTCTGTTGCAGAACTTGATTTAAAGAGAAATGGTCACCATTGGCGCTGCGTTCTGACTTTGGCTAGTATGAGACTGTTACGCAAACTCAATACCACTACAAGCATTTTCGCATCCGCTGTGTGTACGTAACAATTTTTGAAACACAGGGCGCGACTCGAAATGTGTGTATGTTGGGCGGAATGTTGTAATAAAATAAGTTCTCAGGGGGCCTGATGCCAGATGGTTTAATTATGTACCAACTTAAAAACGACAATTAATATCTGAGATATTTCTGTTTTCGTGAAAAGTAATAAATTTCTATGTTTATTTTTCATTACCAAGGAAAGCTAAGGAGATTCTCGTCATCTGTCGTTAAGTGGTCAATCTAAAATTTACCGGACTCAATGCAAAATAAATATTAATGATTGAAGTTTTAATTTTACTGGTTTTAGAATATTGAATGAGAACAACAGAGAGTTCTCCTGCATTTATATTTACATTTAATAAGTGAATTAATACGAATAATTGTTTTGCCGGTGTAATGGCCGACCTATGCTGCAAGAGAAATGGTGGTCCCCTTTGGAGCACAAGCTAAAAAAACAAATTTATACAAAATATTGATGCACTCATATGAGAGCTGCCTGCTGTACAAAAAGTAAATATTATTACACGGAAGTATTATTTATATTCTGAATAGCTTTGCAGAACTTACACACAATTATATCCAGCGCCTATCATTCACATAAGAATCAAAGACAAGAATAAATGATAACTAACTGAAAACCTCAGCTGCCGACAGGTGGTGTTGATATACCTCGATGTGGACAGCTGAAAATGTGTGCCCCGACCGGGATTCGAACCCGGGATCTCCTGCTTACAGGGCAGACTGTCTGTCCATCTGAGCCACCGAGGACACAGATGAATAGCGCGACTGCAGGGACTTATCCCTTGCACGCTTCCCGTGAGACCCACATTCCCAAGTGTCCACAATTCTACATAAGTATTACCTTATAGACATTTGCCCACTCACTCATTACGGTCATCAACAGTAACTGTTCTTTCGAGAACAAATTACTGCCTTCGTATATCTAGTTAAAGGCTACCCAGCCATTGACCTTCGTCTGTGCGAATGCGCACAGGTTGCCCAAACTCATACGGGAATCGCCAAAGCGTGCGCGAGGAATGAGTGAGTGGGCAAATGTCTATAAGGTACATTACATATGTAGAATTGTGGGCAGTTGGGAATGTGAGTCTCACGGGAAGCGTGCAAGGGATAAGTCCCTGCAGTCGCGCTATTCATCTGTGTCCTCGGTGGCTCAAATGGATAGAACACGCTGAAAATGAAGAAGAATCCTGGAGCATATTGATCCTCTACGGACGGAATAGGGGGGAACCCCTCCCAACAGACGAGAAGACGACTCGGACGCTCGGCTACTGCAGTTGTAGGATCTTTCTTTGTAATGAAACAAAAATAAATCTATAATACAGAAAAAATGTTATAAAAATTAAATAAATAAATAAATAAAAAGAACAACATCGACAAACCCACTCCATCCTCTTCCTGATCCTTCGATCCTCGAACACGTTGCTTGGGCGTGGTGGCGGGATGGCCAGGCTTCGGGTGTCGACCCCTGCCCTACCAGTCGTCCTGCTCCTGCAGCGGTTCATTAGCAAAAAAAAAAAAAAAAAAAGGGTAGGTCCATGAAAAAAAATGGATAGAGCGTCTGCCATGAAAGCAGGAGATCCTGGGTTCGAATCCCGGTAGGGTCACACATTTTCAGCTGTCCACATCGAGGTGTATCAACAACACCTGTCGGCAGCTGAGGTTGTCAGTTAGTCATCATTTATTCCAGGGAAAAGCTGCACGGTCATCAACAGTAACTGTTCTTTCGAGAACAATTTACTGCGTTCGTATATAAAGACAACAATGTCTCTGGTCTTTTTTCTTTGACCAACACAGATAAAATAAAGAAGGTTGTAAGGCGGCTATAATTTCACACCTTACAAGCACTCATCCACATGCTTTGCCGTGATCTACAAACACACTTATGTATCATTTGATAGGTTGTACATCGTATATGTGAATATTTAAAGAGACTGATATTGTCACGTACACCTTATGAATAATTGTTGACGTTTTTGCGTGAAAGGTGATGGAGTGTCTTTATTATCAAAACGGCGTAATGCATTATTGCCTATACGAGGAGAGGTTGGAACGCCAATGGAGATGAAACATTAGGCGGAAGTCAAGCCCTGGGCGGAAGGCCCACACAGGTGTTGGTCCTGCTTAAACACAGGAAGTAGCTAGCCAGACGGACGTCTTGGCACCTGAGTTCGGGAGCACAATAGGGTGACGGCCGGCCGCTAATGTAGTAGGGGCTGGAAGCATAATCAGGGACTCTGCAAATCCCGGACGCAGCTGAGACGAACGAGGAAGTGTCACCTCAGAAATCACGCACGCTGGGTTATTTCCAAGAATCTTTACTCAGAAGCGTACCATTGTACGAGTGTAGGTATTCCCTCGCTAACTTTCCTCGCTGGACGACAAAAGACTGAAATATGGTTGGTCGGGGTTCGGAAGAATCTGTAGAGAGGGAGAATAATCCGCGGTTTCGGGAATACAATTCGTTTTCGGAATTACGAGGGTGTGGAGCCGAGCCTTGCTGGGAGGCCAGCGGTGGAGAGAAGAGGTCTTCTGTTGCGAGCGCCCGTGTGTGGCGGTCGCTCTGTATCAGCTTTGTTGGCACAGACAGACTTGCTGTCTTTTCTCTCAGTAGAGTTTTTTAGTTAGAACATTTAGTCACTGCACCGTTGCGAACCTATACGATTCTGGACTTCACCTCAGGGTTGGAAGTCGTCATTGAGTACACAGCGTGCAGTAATTGAGAGCACTTCCTCTGCCTATACTTACGTTGAGACGTTATCCGAACTCTGTGACTGGGAGTTGGCGTTTCTCGTCTGTAGAACGCAGAGAGGAGAAGACAGTATTAGAGTACAGTAGTCAGAGGACCGCCTTCTGCCGTCTTAGTGTTTGAAAGAGTTTTATTTTGTGGCTGGAGTTCTTCCATTGTTGCAGACGAGTACGAGAACCATCACTTCGACGCACCGAACTGTGATATCGCAAATTACTTCGGCTTACTTGGGCTATAAAGCCAAACAGCTGCGATCACATTAGTTTGTTTCCACTGAGGCTCCACACCACCGTAGATCATCTTTGAAGGTAGTGTCTTCTAGAGTTTGGTACGTGGATGATGTCAGTCATTTAGCGTTAATTATATTCGATTGCGAGGCCATAAAAAGGTGCACAGTTGGGCAACTGATCAGCAATTTTCATAAGGAAATATAGACATTTGCAAGAAAGGGTTGTTTTTATAATCTACAATAAATGTTTAATAAGAAAGACCGTTTATTATTTTGTAGCATTAGTTACCTTTATCATTCATTTATGTTTAGGTTGTTAAAGAGCAGTAAGAGATCCTAAGATCTGCTTCAGGGGGATAATCATACAGAGGCAAATCATCATTTTAGCGTTCATTATTTTCCGTTGTGCACATTCAGTTTACACCCCACTGGAGTAGCATCTTGGAATGTTCCATAACATTATCTTTACTTCTCTAGATTTTTCTAACAAACGTTAATGTTCTTCGCACAAAACACATCGCACTTTAACACTTCTACAGTCACGTGACGAATTATTCATTAGAATACAAAAACTCCATCTGCTTTTTTTAAATAAATGTATGTGGCATTCCGCTACAAGTAGTAGAGTGTAATATCTATCATATGCATATTCTTTGTAAAAACAGCCAGTGTTTACTTTATGTGAATGAGTGCAAAACTAAGTGTAGCTGTGGTGTGCGTACTGTAAGACCTTCAGTACACGCACCATCAGATTATTTGACTTGTCGCTCTAACGAAGTAGGCGAGTGTCAGCAATATGTCTCGTGGTCTTATCGTGGCGTGTTTATCTTCTGCCGTTAGGTCAGACGATAGAAATGCCACTTGCACACTTGGAGTAGCAGATTGACGGTGACTAACTTTAAACAGAACTTGACTAATTTTCACAGACGTTTATTAAAATAATAACAAGCATAAAAGTTACTTAACTTGGTTCTGGATGCTATTTACAATTGACAATCTGAAGTGCCTTTGGTATTGGTAAGCTAATCTTATTCTCACATGTATCTCTGATACTTGACAAAAGTGTCTATACATTTATCTTCATGGCTAAGTACAGGAATATGGTAATCTTATTAGGCGCAGACTGAAACTTGACTACAGACTAATGCAGACTGACTAATCGGAGGTCTGTACACTCGTTGTAATACCTCGAGCGTTCATGTATCACTGCGCGAGTGTGATCCGCGAGGAGAAAAGGTTCTACGTTTGCAGCAATCTCATTGGCTGCGTGACATATTAATACACGGACTGGCGGAAGCAGAATTTGGTCCGTCTCTAAGGCAGCGCCATCTCGTAGTGCGGAGACTGACGAGCGCTACACCTGCGCTGTCATGCTTAGCGGGGCGTGCTCTAGTGGGAAAGTTGTGTACGCGCTGACTACGTGGAACTATATACGCAACAGTAGCTAAATACTGTGTATATAGCTTAACAATGTACATTGTAGGAAGAGATCTGATATGGATACCAGAAGGTAGTGCACTGAAACTACCTAAAACATAAAAAAAATTTCTGGATCGTAAACTTTTCGTCACGGTTTACTGACTTTCCGTCATTTCCGCCACCAGCACCAGCACTGCATCTAGCTACACTTGGTCCGCAGCATAATGTTGTCGTCTCACCATCTGAAGATGAGCCTGCGGTCGCTTCAAAACTCGAAAAGCGAGTGCTTGCATATTTGTTGCCAGACAAGTCGCCAAGCTAACCCCAAGTAGCGGCATCTTCACGAGATGGCCTCTCCCGCGACCGCTTTCTGTGCTAGCAATGAGAAATGAGAAGCGCGCGCCGCCTTTTGAGCCCTTTAGGACGCAGCCGTAGCTCGTCACGCGGGTCGCGTTAGCTTCCTGACAGGGCGGGGTCCGCAGTGTGCTTTGTCCGGCTCCGACAAAAGCTGTTGACCGCTGCAGCGCGCCTTTGTTTCTGCGCGGGAGCGCTTCGCTTATTTACGCGGGCTGCGAGTGGGCCGCCTGCAGTATTTACGACCCTCCGCTGCGACCCGGGCAGCGCCGGCGAACCGAGTGTGCGTCGTCCTAGCACAAGGAACTGTGCAGTGGAAGGTCAGCAGCCCCGGTTTCTACGATACTTCCGAACCGGGGAAAAACTTGATAGTGGCGCACCCAGACCTACCACCCCCCCCCCCCCACCCCCCCACGTCACCCCCTAGCGTTTGAGATAAGACGTCAAAAATTAAAAAAAAAAATAGATTTTTCAAAAATTGTTCATTTTGTAGCGCACGTCTTTCTCAAGAGTTTCATATATAAAACATATGTTTCGAGGAAATGTAAGACATCTTATTTGCTGTTGTTGTTGCCGGCCGCGGTGGCCGTGCGGTTGTCGGCTCTCCAGTCCGGAGCCGCGCTGCTGCTACGGTCGCAGGATCGAATCCTGCCTCGGGCATGGGTGTGTGTGATGTCCTTAGGTTAGTTAGGTTTAAGTAGTTCTAAGTTCTAGGGGACTAATGACCACAGCAGTTGAGTCCCATAGTGCTCAGAGCCATTTGAACCATTTGCTGTTGTTGTTGTTGTTGTTGTGGTCTTCAGTCCTGAGACTGGTTTGATGCAGCTCTCCATGCTACTCTATCCCGTGCAAGCTTCTTCATCTCCCAGTACCTACTGCAATCTATATCCTTCTGAATCTGCTTAGTGTATTCATCTCTTGGTCTCCCTCTACGATTTTTACCCTCCACGCTGCCCTCCAATGATAAATTTGTGATCCCTTGATGCCTCAGAACATGTCCTACCAACCGATCCCTTCTTCTAGTCAAGTTGGCGCCACAAACTCCTCTTCTCCCCAATTCTGTTCAGTGCCTCCTCATTAGTTACGTGATCTACCCATCTAATCTTCAGCATTCTTCTGTAGCACCACATTTCGAAAGCTTCTATTCTCTTCTTGACCAAAGTATTTATCATCCACGTTTCACTACCATACATGGCTACACTTCATACAATTACTTTCAGAAACGACTTCCTGGCACTTAAATCTATACCCGATGTTAACAAATTTCTCTTCTTCAGATACGCTTTCCATGCCATTGCAAGTCTATATTTTATACCCTCTCTACTTCGACCATCATCAGTTATTTGCACCCCAAATAGCAAAACTCCTTTACTAATTTAAGTGTCTCGTTTCCTAATCTAATTCCCTCAGCATCACCCAACTAAATTCGACTACATTCCATAATACTCGTTTTGTTTTTGTTGATCTTCATCTTATACCCTCCTTTCAAGACACTGTCCATTCCGTTCAGCTGCTCTTCCAAGTCCTCTGCTGTCTCTGACAGAATTACGTCATCGGCGAACCTCAAAGTTTTTATTTCTTCTCAATGAATTTTAATACCTACTCTAAGTTTCTCTTTTGTTTCCCTTATTTCTTGCTCAATATACAGATTGAATAACATCGGGAAGAGGCTACAACACTGTCTCACTCCCTGCCCAACCATTGCTTCCCTTTCATGCACCTCGACTCTTATTACTGCCAGCTGCTTTCTATACAAATTATAAATAGCCTTTCGCTCCCTGTATTTTACCCCTGCCACCTTCAGAATTTGAAAGAGTGTATTCCAGTCAACATTTTCAAAAGCTTTCTATAAGTCTACAAATGCTAGAAACGTAGGTTTGCCTTTCCTTAATCTTTCTTTTAAGATAAGTCGTAGGGTCAGTATTGCCTCACATGTTCCAACATTTCTACGGAATCCAAACTGATCTTCCCCGAGGTCGGCTTGTACCAGTTTTTGCATTCGTCTGTAAAGATCCGCGTTAGTGTTTTGCAGCTGTGACTTATTAAACTGATAGTTCGGTAATTTTCACATCTGTCTACACCTGCTTTCTTTGGGATTGGAATTATTATATTCTTCTTGAAGTCTGAGGGTATTTCGCCTGTCTCATACGTCTTGCTCACCAGATGGTAGAGTTTTGTCAGGACTGGCTGTGCCAAGGCTGTCAGTAGTTCTAATGGAATGTTATCTGCTCCTTGTTTCGACTTAGATCTTTCAGTGCTATGTCAAACTCTTCACGCAGTATCGTATCTCCCATTTCATCTTCATCTACCTCCACTTCCATTTCCATAATACTGTCCTCAACAACATCGACCCTGTATATACCCTCTATATACTCCTTCCTCCTTTCTGCTTTCTCTTCTTTGCTTAGAACTGGGTTTCCATCTGAGCTCTTGATATTCATGCAAGTGGTTCTCTTTTCTCCAAATGTCTCGTTAATTTTCCCGTAGGCAGTATCTATCTTATCCCTCGTGAGATAAGCCTCTACATCCTTACATTTGCCCTCTAGCCATCCCTGCTTAGCCATTTTGCACTTCCTGTCGATCTTATTTTTGAGACGTTTGTATTCCTTTTTGCCTGCTTCACTTACTGCATTTTTGTAATTTCTCCTTTCATCAATTAAATTCAGTATCTCTTCTGTTACCCAAGGAGTTCTACTAGCCCTTGTCTTTTTACCTACTTGATCCTCTGCTGCCTTCATTATTTCATCCCTCAAAGCTACCCATTCTTCTTCTACTGTATTTCTTTCCCCCATTGCTGTCAATTGTTCCCTTATGCTCTCCCTGATGCTCTGTACAACCTGTGGTTCTATCAGTTTATCCAGCTCCCATCTCCTTAAATTCCCACCTTTTTGCAGTTTCTTCAGTTTTAATCTACAGTTCATAACCAATAGATTGTGGTCAGAGTCCACATCTACCCCTGGAAATGTCTTACAATTTAAAATCTGGTTCCTAAATCTCTGTCTTACCATTATATAATCTATCTGAAACCTTCTAGTACCTCCAGGGTTCTTCCATGTATACAACCTTCTTTCATGATTTTTGAACCATGTATTGGCTATGATTAAGTTATGCTCTGAGCAAAATTCTACCAGGCGGCTTCCTCTTTCATTTCATAGCCCCAATCCATATTCACTTACTACGTTTCCTTCTCTTCCTTTTCCTACTGTCGAATTCCAGTCACCAATGACTATTAAATTTTCGTCTGCCTTCACTAACTGAATAATTTCTTTTATCTCATCATACACTTCATCAATTTCTTCTTCATCTTTAGAGCTAGTTGGCATATAAACTTGTACTACTGTAGTAGGCGTGTAAGACACGTTATTTGGTGTTAAGTGTGCCAAAGTGCACTGCCACACCTCTTGACACAGCATTCTTCTATCGAATGTCACTGGGATTCAAGCGTGTATATTTTGTAACGGAAGCCAGGACGCTGGAAATTTTTCCTGTGGTGTTCCTCCTGCTACTAGTAGGCCGGTTTGACTTCCTAGAAACATGACAAAGAAAAAACCTCACAATTAATACTGGGTGGGGTTGTTGGGATTGTTTCTGACTGCGAGAAGAAGAACTATTCAGAAGATTTGCACTCTTTATTGACTATTAGCTACTAACTATCTCTTTTGTGTGACATAAAATTAAATAATAAAACCAGTAAAGACAAGGGACATGCAAGACAGTACACATTTCTTCAGTCCTTAGGTCCCAGCAATTATTTTTTCCTCTAATCATGCTACAGCTTTACACGACGCGCTTTCCTTTCTGCGAAAGAATGTATTACGTCATCAAAGTTCGTCAGACGTTCTGCTACATGAGAAATCAAAATGTCGTTGTCTAAATATTGGAACTGCCGTTAATACGAACAGTATCTAAGGCTCGTGCGGTTTCCCGATTTGATTGCGTCTATTTTGTCACTGTCTGCTAGTTAAAACGAAACAGGCCTTTCTAATATTGCAACAATTGTGACACACGCCAAGTAAGTGAGGCTGTTTTGACACAAATTGTCATTTTTATGTCCCTTATTTACATGAAGAACAAGACAGAACATAATTCACAAAGTACCAATATCAAATGCCTATTAATCCTACAACAAGCAAAAAGTCTTGTGTTAGGAAATAGTTTCGCATTTTACTGATATGCTCCAGTTTCTCGAGCATCTGACCGAAAAGTAGCAGTAGGATGAAATTTTGATATCAAACTGGAATCGTCATATTCTTCTATATAATTTGTGTGATGCCCCATTTATCCTACTTCTTAGTTCTTTACAAACAATCTTGTCATCACAAATTCTGTACCTATCCCTGCCATTGTCAATACTTATTCTCTGATTAACTTCCCTAACCCGCGAGAATGACAAGTACAGTTATCCCGGCTTTATTCTCCAGTTAGGCGTTATTACGTGTTCGTAGAACGCGTTTTCCGCGCTATTCCGAGACAGAACTCAAAGTACCTGCTAACCGGGGACTGTACAACTAGTAGCGTAGCGATCTGGCAAAAAATTTCTGTAAAAATTTCATTTTCTTGCACAACCCAAGATGATAACATGTAATCTTTCCTACCTGTTATTCCTGTTAGTCGATTATTTGCACTCTGGTACGCTGAATCTATGGATTCAGCGATTGCCATTCACCCTTTCGGATTTGTTTGGCTCAGCTCGTGTAACACCTTTCCCTTTTGCCAGCGGGAAAGTTTTTTTATTTCTTCATGCCACCAGGATTCCTCTGGCAGAGACATGACGTACACTATGCACGCATTCAAAAATCAACTTATGATTTGAAACTTCCTGGCAGATTAAAACTGTGTGCCGGACCGAGACTCGAACTCGGTACCTTTGCCTTGCGCGGGCAAGTGCTCTACCAACTGAGCTACCCAAGCACGACTCACGCCCCGTCCTCACAGCTTTACTTCTGCCAGTATTCTGCCATAATTCTGGAAACATCCCCCAAGCTGTGGCTAAGCCATGTCTCTGCAATATCCTTTCCTTCGGGAGTGCTAGTTCTGCAGGTTCGCAGGACAGCTTCTGTAAAGTTTGGAAGGTAGGAGACGAGGCACTGGCAGAAGTAAAGCTGTGAGGACGGGGCGTGAGTCGTGCTTGGGTAGCTCAGTTGGTAGAGCACTTGCCCGCGAAAGGCGAAAGTCCCGAGTTCGAATCTCGGTCCGGCACACAGTTTTAATCTGCCAGGAAGTTTCATATCAGTGCACACTCCGCCGCAGAATGAAAATCTCATTCTGCCAACTTATGATTTGTTCAGAAATGAACTTAGAATGTGTTCAAAAATGTGCAGAAACTAACAGGGAGCGTTTCAAAATTATAGGAACAATCGATATACCAATTTGCGCTGGATGCTAGGTTCTTTGCGAAACAAAGTTTTTTTCTTCAAGAATATGCATTTCACGCCCACTGAAATTGCCGCACGGGACAGATACATCGGTTGTTCCTCCCCCACCCCCCTCTCCAGAAATCCAGGCCTGGACCTGCGGTAGTGACTTATCTGCATGTTCCGCAGATCTACATCGACATCTACATGATTACTCTGCTATTCACAATAAAGTGCCTGCTGGCAGAGGGTTTAATGAACCACCTTCAAGCTGTCTCTCTACCGTTCCACTCTCGAACGGCACGCGAGAAAAACGAGCACTTAAGTTTTTCAGTGCGAGCCCTGATTTCTCTTATTTTATCGTGATGATCATTTCTCCCTATGTAGGTGGGTGCCAATAGAATGTTTTTACAATCGGAGGAGCAAACTGGTGATTGAAATTTCATGAGAAGATCCCATCGCAACGAAAATCGCCTTTGCTTTCAACGATTGCCACTCCAATTCACGTCTCATGTCTGTGGCAATATCTCCCCTATTTCGCAATAATACAAAACGAACTGCCCTTCTTTGTACTTTTTCGATGTCATCCGTCAGTCCCACCTGATGCAAATCCCACACCGCACAGCAATACTCCAGAATAGGGCGGACAAGCGTGGTGTAAGCAGTCTCTTTAGTAGACCTGTTGCACCTTCTATGTGTTCTGCCAATGAATCGCAGTCTTTGGTTTGCTCTACCCACAATATTATCTATGTGATCGTTCCAGTTTCTGTTATTTGTAATTGTAATCCCTAAGTATTTAGTTGAATTTACAGCCCTCACATTTGTATGACTTATCGCGTAATCCAAATTCAGCTGATTCCTTTTACTACTCATGTGAATAACTTCACACTTTTCTTTATTCAGGGTCAATTGTCACTTATCGCACCATACAGATATCTTATACAAGTCATGGTGCAAGCTGTTTTATTCATCTAATGACTTTAGAAAACGGTAAATGACTGCATCACCTGCAAACTATCTAAGACGGCTACTCAGATTGTCTCCTCTATCGTTAAAATAGATCAGGAACAATAGAGGGCCTATAACACTTCCTTGGGGAACGCCAGATATTACTTCTGTTTTACTCGATGACTTTCCGTCTATTACTACGAACTGTGACCTTTCTGACAGGAAATCACGAATCCAGTCGCACAACTGAGGCGATACTCCGTAGGCACGCAGTTTGGTTAGAAGATGCTTGTGAGGAATGGTGTCGAAAGCCTTCTGGAAATCTAAAAATATGGAATCAATTCGACATCCCCTGTCGATAGCACTTATTACTTCATGAGTATAAAGAGCTAGTTGTGTTTCATAAGAACGATATATCTGAAACTGTGCCGACTGTGTGTCAAGAAATCGTTTTCTTCGAGGTACTTCATAATGTTCGAATACAGTATATGTTCCAAAACCCTACTGCAAATCGACGTTAGTGATATAGGCCTGTAATTCAGCGGAATACTGCTGCTTCCCTATTTGGGCATTGGTGCGACTTGAGCAATTTTCCAGTCTTTAGGTACGGATCTTTCTGTGAGCGAGTGGTTGTATACAACTGCTGAATATGGAGCTATTTTATCAGCATACTCTGAGGAGAACATGACTGGTATACAATCTACACAGAAGGCCTTGCCTTTATTAAGTGATTTAAGCTGCTTTGTTACACCGAAGATATCTACTTCTATATTTCTCATCTTGGCAGTTGTTCTTGATTGGAATTCAGGAATTTTTACTTCGTCTTCTTTGGTGAAGGAGTTTCGGGAAACCGTGTTTAATAACTCTGCTTTAGTGGCACTGTCATCAGTGACTTCACCGTTGTTATCGCGCATACGCTGCCTGACAAAACATTCTTAACCGCCCGGAAGGGGAGGGTGGATCTAACTGATAGCGCACGGACGTAGAGGGCTCCTACTCGGCACCATGAGACCACTTGCCACCATGACTGTTTGCATCCCCTCTGGTATGAATATAGGCACTGAAACGATTACAAAGGTTACAGCATAGTCCTTGTACCCCCACCCAAAACTAACTGGCCCACAGCTACTGTAACTGGTCACAGTCCTTGTACCCCCTCCCAAACCTAACTGGTCCACAGCTGTTGTAACTGGTCACCGTCCTTGTACCCCCTCCCAAATCAAACTGGCCCACAGTTATTGTAACTGGTCACCGTCCTTGCACCCCCACCCAAAACAAACTGGCCCACAGCTATTGTAACTGGTCACCGTACTTGCACCCCCACCCAAAACAAACTGGCCCACAGCTATTGTAACTGGTCACCGTCCTTGCACCCCCACCCAAAACAAACTGGCCCACAGCTATTGTAACTGGTCACCGTCCTTGCACCCCCACCCAAAACAAACTGGCCCACAGCTATTGTAACTGGTCACCGTCCTTGTACCACCACCCAAAACAAACTGGCCCACAGCTATTGTAACTGGTCACTGTCCTTGTACCCCCACCCAAAACAAACTGGCCCACAGCTATTGTAACTGGTCACCATCCTTGTACCACCACCCAAAACAAACTGACCCACAGCTATTGTAACTGGTCACCGTCCCTGTACCCTCACCCAAAACAAACTGGCCCACAGCTATTGTAACTGGTCACCGTCCTTGTACCACCACCACTAACTAACTGGCCCACAGCTATTGTAACTGGTCACCGTCCTTGCACCCCCACCCAAAACAAACTGGCCCACAGCTATTGTAACTGGTCACCGTCCTTGTACCACCACCCAAAACAAACTGGCCCACAGCTATTGTAACTGGTCACCGTCCTTGTACTCCCTCCCAAAACTAACTGGCCCACAGCTATTGTAACTGGTCACTGTCCTTGTACCCCCTCCCAAAACTAAGTGGCCCACAGCTATTGTAACTGGTCACCGTCCTTGTACCCCCTCCCAAAACAAGCTGGCCCACAGCTATTGTAAATGGTCACCGTCCTTGTACCCCCTCCCAAAACTAACTGGCCCACAGCTATTGTAACTGGTCACTGTCCTTGTACCCCCTCCCAAAACAAACTGGTCCACAGCTATTGTAACTGGTCACTGTCCTTGTACCCCCTCCCAAAACTAATTGGCCCACAGCTATTGTAGCTGGTCACCGTCCTTGCACCCCCACCCAAAACAAACTGGCCCACAGCTATTGTAAATGGTCACTGTCCTTGTACCCCCTCCCCAAACTAACTGGCCCACAGCTATTGTAACTGGTCACCGTCCTTGTACCCCCTAGCAAGACTAACTGGCCCTCAGCTATTCTAACTGGTCACTGTCCTTGTACCCCCTTCCAAAACAAACTGGCCCACAGCTATTGTAACTGGTCACCATCCTTGTACCCCCTCCCAAAACAAACTGACCCACAGCTATTGTAACTGGTCACCGTCCTTGTACCCCCTAGCAAAACTAACTGGCCCACAGCTATTGTAACTGGTCACCATACTTGCACCCCCACCCAAAACAAACTGGCCCACAGCTATTGTAACTGGTCACCGTCCTTGCACCCCCACCCAAAACAAACTGGCCCACAGCTATTGTAACTGGTCACCATCCTTGCACCCCCACCCAAAACAAACTGGCCCTCAGCTATTGTAACTGGTCACCATCCTTGTACCACCACCCAAAACAAACTGGCCCACAGCTATTGTAACTGGTCACTGTCCTTGTACCCCCACCCAAAACAAACTGGCCCACAGCTATTGTAACTGGTCACCGTCCTTGCACCCCCACCCAAAACAAACTGGCCCACAGCTATTGTAACTGGTCACCGTCCATGTACCACCACCCAAAACAATCTGGCCCACAGCTATTGTAACTGGTCACCGTCCTTGTACCCCCTCCCAAAACAAACTGGCCCACAGCTATTGTAACTGGTCACCGCCCTTGCACCCCCACCCAAAACAAACTGGCCCACAGCTATTGTAACTGGTCACCGTCCTTGCACCCCCACCCAAAACAAACTGGCCCACAGCTATTGTAACTGGTCACCGTCCTTGTACCACCACCCAAAACAAACTGGCCCACAGCTATTGTAACTGGTCACTGTCCTTGTACCCCCACCCAAAACAAACTGGCCCACAGCTATTGTAACTGCTCACCGTCCTTGCACCCCCACCCAAAACAAACTGGCCTACAGCTATTGTAACTGGTCACCGTCCTTGCACCCCCACCCAAAACAAACTGGCCCACAGCTATTGTAACTGGTCACCGTCCTTGTACCACCACCCAAAACAAACTGGCCCACAGCTATTGTAACTGGTCACTGTCCTTGTACCCCCACCCAAAACCAACTGGCCCATAGCTATTGTAGCTGGTCACCGTCCTTGTACCCCCTCCCAAACCTAACTGGCCCACAGCTATTGTAACTGGTCACTGTCCTTGTACCCCCTCCCAAAACTAACTGGCCCACAGCTATTGTAAGTGGTCACCGTCCTTGTACCCCCTCCCAAAACAAACTGGCCCACAGCTATTGTAACTGGTCACCGTACTTGTACCCCCTCCCAAAACTAACTGGCCCACAGCTATTGTAACTGGTCACCATCCTTGTACCCCCTCCCAAAACTGACTGGTCCACAGCTATTGTAACTGGTCACTGTCCTTGTACCCCCTCCCAAAACTAATTGGCCCACAGCTATTGTAGCTGGTCACCGTCCTTGCACCCCCACCCAAAACAAACTGACCCACAGCTATTGTAACTGGTCGCCGAACTGGATACTGCCAATAGAACGGAGTTGACGTCTGAGAAGGAAATCTCCCCAGGGGTGCGATCGGCTTTTTGAAACTGTCTATATGACGATGTGGGTTAAGATTTCAGGTATCACACATTGCAGCCATTCATCATGGTGGGCTCTCGTTTGCAAGTAACTCCTGAAAAAAAGAAAAGAGATCGGAATTTTATGTAATAGTCAATAGCGTTACAAAAGTCGAGACATGGACACTGTTTGCCTCGTGTTGTGGACAGGACAACAGCTTCACAAGCAGGAGGTTGAAGCTCGAATCTTGACAGTACACAACAAATTTTTGTATTTTTAAATCTTCATTGAAATTACTTCGATCATTATTCTTACTCAGTTAATTGCTCTAAATGTAATTTTTTACTTTTGTTCCTTTGTCACATCATTTTAGTCATCATACGAGCTTTTTCGTTTTTTTTATATCACTCTTTTTCCAATCCGAAATTTTATGAATATGAATTTAATTATATTTACCTATTATAGAGGGTGGTCCATTGATTGTGACCGGGCCGAAAATCTCACGAAATAAGCGTCAAACGGTAAAACTACAAAGAACGAACTCGTCTAGCTTAAAGGGGAAAACCAAATGGCGCTATGGTTGGCCCGCTGTTGGTGAATGACGCTTCTTCGCCAAATAGAACGCGTGCAAAAAATCTGTCATCGTCCGTAATTTCTCTTGTGGCCAGTGGCAGAACTGTACACGACGTTCAAAGTCGTCGCCATGCAATTCCTGGTGCGTAGAAATATGGTACGGGTGCAATCGATGTTGATACAGCATTCTGAAAACCGACGTTTATGAGAATCCCGATTCTCGCGCAATTTGTCTGCTACTGATGTGCGGATTAGCCGCGACAGCAGCTAAAACACCTACTTGGACATCATCATTTGTTGCAGTTCGTGGTTGACGTTTCACACGTGGCTGAACACTTCCTGTTTCCTTAAATAACGTAACTATCCGGCGAACGGTCCGGACACTTGGATGATGTCGTCCAGGATACCGAGCAGCATACATAGCACACGCCCGTTGAGCATTTTGATCACAATAGACATACATCAACACGATATCGACCTTTTCCGCAATTGGTAAACGTTCCATTTTAATAAGGGTAATGTATCACGAAGCAAATACCGTCCGCTCTGGGGGAATTTTACGTGATACCACGTACTTATACGTTTGTGACTATTACAGCGCTATCTATCACAAAGCCAAAAAAGTGCTCCGACTAAAACATTGATATTTCTTTACCTACTACAGTAATATGTAATAAAAGTGGGGGTTCCTATTATTTAAAAAACGCAATTGATATCCTATGGCAGCGTCATCTAGCTGGCCAACCATGGCGCCATCTGCTTTCCCCCTTCAAGCTAGACGAGTTTCGTTCTTTGTAGCTTTTTCGTTTGACGTTTATTTCGTGAGATATTTGGCCCGGTCACTATCAATGGACCACCCTGTATATACGTAAACATTTCTATAAGTCTTTCTTGCATTCACAGCGCTAGATTTGCACCTGATGGCCTAAATTGGAACTAATTTTCTTTCCCAGCATAAATCAGCTCCGCTTCAACACATCAGCATATCAACCAAGTTTCGGTGCCATACGATAATTGAAGCCCACAATGAACCTCTCTGAGTGGCTTTCCTTTGATTATGTTCAGTCAGCCCCCAGTAGCTGAATAGTCAGCGTGACGGATTGTTCATCCTCTGCGCCCGGGTTCGATTCCCAGCTGCGTGGGGGAATTTTCTCCACCCAGGGACTGGGTGTTGTGCGGTCCTCCTCATCATCTTATCATCCTCGTCGACTGCAGGTCGCCGAAGTGGCGCCAAATTGAAAGACCAGCATCCGGCAAATGGTCTCCCCATTAAAATTAAATTCACCCCATATTTTGACAGTCAACGGCCTTGACATAGTAGTAACACAATTCCCCGTCAGATCACCGAAGTTAAGCGTTGTCGGGCTTGGCTAGCACTTGAAGGGTTGACCCTCTGGGTCTGCCGAGCGCTGTTGGCAAGCAGGATACACTCAGACCTTTTGAGGCCAACTGAGCAGCTTCTTGACTGAGAAGTAGCAGCTCTGGTCACGAAAACTGATAACAGCCAGGAGAGTGGTGTGCTGACCACATGCCCCTGTGTATCGGCATCCAGTGATACCTGTGAGGATGACACGGCGGTCGGTCGGTGCCATTACGCCTTCCAAGCCCTGTTCAGACAGAGTACTTCCTCTCCACGCCGTGATCCCACTGGGCTCTCTCATTCGGGAGGACGATGATTCAAATCCCGTACCGGCTATCCTGATTTACGTTTTCCGTTTTTCCCTAAATCACTTCTACATCTACATCCGTACCCCGCAAGCCACATGACGGTGTGTCGCGGAGGGTACCTTGAGTACCTCTATCGGTTCTCCCCTCTATTCCAGTCTCGTATTCTTCGTGGAAAGAAAGGTTGTCGGTACGCCTCTGTGTGGGCACTAATCTCTCTGATTTTATCCTCACGGTCTCTTCGCGAGACATGCATAGGAGGGAGCAATATACTGCTTGACGCCTCGGTGAAGATATGTTCTCGAAACTTCAACAAAAGCCCGTACCGAGCTACTGAGAGTCTTCCACTGGAGTTTATCTATCATCTCCCTAACGCTTTCGCGATCACTAAATGATCCTGTAACGAAGCGCGCTGCTCTCCGTTGGATCTTCTCTATCTCTTCTATCAACCCTATCTGGTACGGATCCCACACTGCTGAGCAGTATTCGAGCAGTGGGCGAACAAGCGTACTGTAACCTGCTTCCTTTGTTTTCGGATTGCATTTACTTAGGATTCTTCCAATGAATCTCAGTCTGGCATCTGCTTTACCGACGATCAACTTTGAATGATCATTCCATTTTAAATCACTCCTAATGCGTACTCCCAGATAATTTATGGAATTAACTGCTTCCAGTTGCTGACCTGCTATTTTGTAGCTAAATGATAAGGGATCTTTCATTCTATGTATTCGCAGCACATTACACTTGTCTACATTGAGATTCAATAGCCATTCCCTGCACCATGTATCAATTCGCTGCATATCCTCCTGCATTTCAGTACAATTTTCCATTGTTACAACCTCTCGATATACTACAGCATCATACGCTAAAAGCCACAGTGAACTTCCGATGTTATCCACAAGGTCATTTATACATATTATGAATAGCAACGGTCCTACGACACTCCCCTGCGGCACACCTGAAATCACTCTTACTTCGAACGACTTCTCTCCATTGAGAACGACACGCTGCGTTCTGTTATCTAGGAACTCCTCAATCCAATCACACAATTGGTCTGATAGGCCATATGCTCTTACTTTGTTCATTAAACGACTGCGGGGAATTGTATCAAACACGTTGCGGAAGTCAAGAAACACGGCATCTACCTGGGAACCCGTGTCTATGGCCCTCTGAGTCTCGCGGACGAATAGCGCGAGCTGGGTTTCACACCATCGCCTTTTTCGAAACCCATGCCGTTTCCTACAGAGTAGATTTCTAGTCTCCAGAAAAGTCATTATACTCCAACATAATACGTGATCCAAAAATTCTACAACTGATCGACGTTAGAGATATAGGTCTATAGTTCTGCACATCTGTGCGACGTCCCTTCTTGAAAACGGGGATAACCTGTGCCCTCTTCCAATCCTTTGGAACGCTACGCTCTACTAGAGACTTACGGTACACCGCTGCAAGAAGGGGGGAAAGTTCCTTCGCGTACTCTGTGTAAAATCGAACTGGTATCCCATCAGGTCCAGCGGCCTTTCCTCTTTTGAGCTATTGTAATTGTTTTTCTATCCCACTGTCATCTATTTAGATATCTACCATTTTGTCATCTGTGCGACACTCTAGATAAGGAACTACGGTGCAGTCTTCCTCTGTGAAACAGCTTTGGAAAAAGTATTTCGGCCTTTAGTTTGTCATCTTCTGTATCAGTACCATTTTGGTCACAGAGTGTCTGGACATTTTGTTTTGATCCACTTCAGGCAAATACCGGGGCGGTTCCTTTGAAAGCCGCGTGGGATTAGCCGAGCGGTCTATTTCCGCTGCAGTCATGGACTGTGCAGCTGGTCCCGGCAGAGGTTCGAGTCCTCCCCCGGGCATGGGTGTGTGTGTTTGTCCTTAGGATCATTTAGGTTAAGTAGTGTGTAAGCTTAGGGACTGATGACCTTAGCAGTTAAGTCCCATGAGATTTCGCACACATTCGAACATTTTGTTCCTTTGAAAGGGCGCCGTTGACTTGCTTCCCCATCCTCCCCTAATGCGATGGGACTGATGAGCTTGCTGTTTGGTCCCTTCCCCCAAATTAAGCAATCAACCCCCGCATTGTAAAGTTCATGATGTTTCGGCGCACCTGTGTAATATCGAGAAATATGTTGCAAATTTCGTGTCTGTTTAGAACAGATATTGCCATACTAAGGTGCTCGTCATTTACTACGACGGCAGAGTTTAGGTTCGTTCTGCGCATCCGACGTCACAAAACACAGTCAGCCAATGAACAGAGAACTACGTTGCCAGAGCTCGACTGCAGTGCAGAGCACGGACGAGTGTGTTCAGTTTTAGAAACGTTCAGTCATAAATAAAGTAATTGAAGTAAAGCAAAATCTTGCTAGCAGACTTTCTTTAATATAAAGTTTGGAGAAAGCATACTTTATACCAATCGCTTCATATTCTATTAATTAATTAAACCAAACTAGCAATAAGCCTCCTAATTCAGGTGATAGCAAGGAAAGGTTTTGTATCATTCTCACTAACCGCTTTTTCGCAATAAAGAACAGCGGTAATTGTTTATTTCTTATTGTACTTCGACGAAACGCGAGTAATTCATAGTCATACCAACAGTGTTTGTCGGTATTTTGCGCGATATTTTTAAGTCTTTCGCCGGGAGAGCTATTGAGTAGCGAGTTAGGTTAGTGTAATGGTTAAAGTGTATGGCTTCTAAGCGAAAGGTTCTGAATTCAATCCTTGTTAGGTGGTTGATATTTTCTTTAATTAAAAACAATATCGAAGTGTCTTACTTCATGAATTTTATTCGTTTGAATGTAAGTTTTTGAAATTTCTAGTGGCAACTAAAATCGACCATATGGAAAGTATACGCCTTGGGATTTAGCTCTGCAAACTCTTCAAAATTTCGTGCATTGGTTTACTACATCATCGAAACAAAATTAAGTCATTTATGGGGGGAAGGTATCAGTCAAGAAGATTTGTATAAATCAAATTTTTGGGCCAAATAGTTTTTGTGAAATCGAATGACGAAGTGTGTCAAAGCAGTCGAAACACCGTGTGTCTGCACAGGCGAGCATGGCGGAATGCGGGGAGCACGTCTCTGTAGCAGCGAAAACGGTTAATGCGGCCGTGGTGGCTTTACTTCATAAACTGCGCGCTCCCCCCTAAACGTAAGTTTGCGAACTATACTATACTATGGCGCTGCTTCTCTTGGCGCGTACAACTGGCAACGCAGCAATCTGCCGCGTCTGGGTGGGCATGCGTGAACCGCCAAGATAAAAGAACTGAACTAGAGACGGTTGCTCTCGGGGTAAAAGCGAGGCTGCTTAAGAATTCTTGGTAACCAGAAGCTGAAAGCTCCTTACTGAGCAGATCTGCGTTTGACGCCCCGCTTTTACTTTTTGAATTCTTTCAGTGCGACCTCGGCTCCGACCCTTCGTCGGCGCACAATTTGATGCGAACCTGATGTTTATTTTTGAAAACGCCCCTGGCAACAGCTTAGAGTGAAAGGGGTTGATGCGCAGCATGAATGCGAAGTAAGGGGGAAGATTAATGAACGCCGCAATCAGCTGTCTGTCCAGTGTCTGCGCAAGGGAGTAGGGGAAGGGGCGGGGAAAGTGGGGGGGGGGGGGGAGTGACGTAGGGGCGTGATCAAAGGGCAGTGAGGGAGAGACCCCTGGCGGTGGCTGGGGGAACTAACTACAGCTCCACCCCCCCCCCCCCCCTCTTACAGCCACAACTGCCCTTTCATTACTCCCCTACCTCGCTCAACTACCTCATTAATTAATTACTTCAGAGCGGAAAGGCTATACCAAAATCCCAGAGCAGACGCGCTTTGAGGGGGATGAGAGATCAGAGTATCGAAATCCGTCCAGAAAAGGCAATCCCGAGGCCGGCACGTAGTTTTAGGGGAGTCTCTCACTGGCGGTTTTAGTCGGAGCCGTCAAGTGGGATTACAGCGTTGGGAGGGCGTGCTGAAAACTAATGTCTCCGAATCTTTTATGTGAAAACTCTTTAAGATTTTCAAACGAAGCAAACTTTATTGACATTGACATCCCCAACTTTAGTAGTCCTGTCTTCCTCAGTAGCGTGTAATATTACGGTATATTGATAATTTTTACTTATGGACCGTCCGACAGCAACTGAATAAAACACAATTTTAGTGCCATACGCGTTTCGCCTTTATTTTCTGCAAGACATCATCAGTGGCAGGTTGCGTGGACAATTTCTTACATATTACGCTCCTGTTGCATTTTTGGTGTTCTTCTTCTTCTTATGAATGTCAATTTGCGGTTTTTTTCCCCCACATTCCACAGCGCTATGAACTGAACGCTTGTTTCAATGCAATGTTTTGGTTTTCTCTGAAGTAAATCAAAATCAAAACCAAAACATTGCATTGAAACAAGCGTTCAGTTCATAGTGCTTTGGAATGTGGGGGAAAAAAACCGCAAATTGACATTCATAAGAAGAAGAAGAACACCAAAAATGCAACAGGAGCGTAATATGTAAGAAATTGTCCACGCAACCTGCCACTGATGATGTCTTGCAGAAAATAAAGGCGAAACGCGTATGGCACTAAAATTGTGCTTTATTCAGTTGCTGTCAGACGGTCCATAAGTAAAAATTATCAATATACCGTTTATTGACATTCTACACCTTTATTCTTCACATCTACACACACCCTAAGAAAAAAAGAAGGAAAAAGAAAAAAAGAAAGAGTTATCTGAATGGGATGGAAATCGGTAGATGTGATGTATCTGTACTGTCCATTACAATTATCCGGGCTGTTATGCCGTGGTCGGTTGATGAATTCTGTGTCAATCCCCAACGTTTCGTCCCCGTCTGCGGGAGACATCTTCAAGGGCGTCTGTAGCTCGATGGAAGGTCCAACACACCTACCGGGTCGGCCGGTGTGGCTCAGCGGTCTAGGCGCTTCAGTCTGGAACCACGCGACCGCTAAGGTCGCAGGTTCGAATCCTGCCTCGGGCAAGGATGTGTGTGATGTCCTTAAGTTAGTTAGGTTTAAGTAGTTCTAAGTTCTAGGGGACTGATGACCTCAGAAGTTAAGTCCCATAGCGTTCAGAGCCATTTCAACACCCACTGGCTCGCTACTGACTGCCGCTAAACTCCGCGTCCGCGCGCTCCCGCGCCGAGGCGTGACGTCACGTGTTTTGGAAACTTCAGTGCAATTGGCCGCTGTCCGCTGCCGTCGATCGCCGCTTCCATCAGCCAGTGGTGGACGGGTGGTACACGTCTTCTTCAACACCGGCATCCGTATACCGTTTAATTTCACGCCCTCCTCCTTTCGATTGAAATTATTAGGGTGTTTGGCGATTTCGATTGCCTCCCTGTAGAGCCTTTCGTAATGTCCGCTTGTGGTGGTTATCTGGCTGGAAAGCGTGCTCCGCAGCAGCTGATCGTTCCGTTTCTCCTCTTCTTTTGTACGTATACCCACGTCTACTGACAGACATACTGCGAAAGTTTCCACTGCTTGTCCTCGCGCTTGCTAAACCCCACTGTCGTCAGTAACGTCGCCGGATTTCTCCTCAACCGAGAGAATTTGGCACGATGTCGCTCAAAGAGGGCCTCCACCGACTCTAGCAATCAGTGCAAAGCCCTGCAGCTGCTTGCAAAAGGTCCACAGATGGACCACCGCCGCGCGGGATTAGCCGAGCGGTCTGGGGCGCCGCAGTCATGGACTGAGCGGCTAATCCCGGCGGAGGTCCTAGTCCTCCCTCGGCCATGGGTGTGTGTGTTTGTCCTTAGGATAATTTAGGTTAAGTAGTGTGTCAGCTTAGGCACTGATGACCTTAGCAGTTAAGTCCCATAGGATTTCACACACATTTGAACACATTTGATGGACCAATGCGTCACTGACTGGCTCAGTTTCTGGAGCTCTTTCTGTTGAATAGATTATCCAGTTTTTCTGCAACTGTAATCCTTCGTTTATCTGTACTTGCACACCAGATCTGCCGCTTTTCGTCCCATTCGTAATATTCCTTTGTTGTGCGCCGACCTTGTCTTTTTGTCTTGGTGCGTCATGATGGATACAGAGACTGGTGAACACAAGGTCACTGTAGCGAGGCTCAAAACCATATCAACCAAAACCACTACAAATAATCGCAAAATATACCTATTTAAAACAGCAGATAAAAATTCGCTTGATGCCTTCCTAAGAGAGAGTCTCCATTCCTTCCAAGCTAATTATGTACGTGTAGACCAGATATGGCTCAAATTCAAAGATACAGTATCGACAGCAATAGACAGATTCATACAGCATAAGTTAATAAGAGACGGAACTGATCCACCATGGTACACAAAACACCTCGGAAACTGTTGCAGAAGCAACGAAAAAAGCATGCCAATTTCAGACGAACGCAAAATCCCCAAGACTGGCTAAGTTTCACAGAAGCTCGAAATTTAGTCCGGCCGTCAATGCGAGATGCTTTTAATACTTTCCACAATGAAACATTGTCTCAAAATACGGTACAAAACCCAAAGAGATTCTGGTCGTATGTAAACTACACCAGTGGCAAAAAAAAAAAACAAAAAAAAAAAACAGTTAATACCGTCACTGCGCAACAGCGATGGAAATGTTACCAATGATGGTGCCACTAAAGTGGAGTTACTAAATAAAGTTTTCCGTAATTCCTTCACGAAAGAAGACGAAGTAAATATTCCAGAATTCGAAACCAGAACAAGTGTTAGCATGAGTGACTTAAAAGTAGATATCTTAGGTGTTGCGAAACAAATCACTTCAGAAAGGCAAGTCTTCCGGTCCAGGCGGTATACCAATCAGTTTTCTTTCGGAGTACGCAGACACAATAGCGCCTTTATCAGCAATCACACACAACCGCTCACTTGACGAAAGGTCTGTTCTTAAAGACTGGAAAGTAGCACAGGTCACACCAATATTCAAGAAACGAAATAGGAGTAACCCATTGAATTACAGACCCATATCACTGACCTCAATTTGCAGCAGGATAATGGAGCATATACTGTACTCGAACGTTATGAAACACCATCAAGAAAATGACTTATTGATACATAAGCAACACGGATTCTGAAAATATAATTCTTGTGCAACACAGCTAGCTCTTTATTCCCTTGAAGTAATGAGTGCTGTCGATAAGGGATCTCAGATCGATTCCATATTCCTAGATTTCCAGAAGGTTTTTGATACCGTTCCTCACAAGCGACTATTAATCAGATTACGTGCAAAAGGAGTATCGTCTCAGTTGTGTGACTGGATTCGTGATTTCCTCTCATAGAGGTCACAGTTCTTAGTGACAGAGGGAAAATCATCGAGCAGAACAAAAGTGATATCTGGCGTTCCGCAAGGTAGTGTCATAGGCCCTCTACTGTTCCTGATTTACATAAATGATCTACGTGATAATCTGAGCAGCCCGCTTAGATTTCAGGTGATGTTGTAATTTACCGGCGGCCGCGGTGGCCGTGCGGTTCTAGGCGCTGCAGCCCGGAACCGCGGGCCTGCTACGGTCGTAGGTTCGAATCCTGCCTCGGGTAGGGATGTGTGTTATGTTCTTAGGTTAGTTAGGTTTAAGTAGTTCTACGTTCTAGGGGACTGATGACCTAAGATGTTAAGTCCCATAGTGCTCAGAGCCATTTGAACCATTTTGTAATTTAATTAAATAGCCGAGCGGTCTAGGGCGCTGCAGTCAGGGACTGTACGGCTGATCCCGGCGGAGGTTCGAGTCCCCCCTCGGGCATGGGTGTGTGTGTTTGTCCTCAGGGTATTTTAGGTTCAGTAGTGTGTAAGGTTAGGGACTGATGACCTTAGCACTTAAGTCCCATAAGATTTCACACATTTGAACATTTTTTTGTAATTTACCGTCTAGTAAAATCATCAGACGATCAATTCCAATTACAAAACGATCTAGAGAGAATTTCTGTATGGTGCAAAAAGTGGCAATTGGCACTAAACACAGAAAAGTGAGAGGTCATCCACATGGGTGCCAAACGAAATCCGATAAATTTTGGGTATACGATAAATCGCACAAATCTAAGGGCTGTCAATTCCACTAAATATCTAGAAATTACAATTACGAGCAACTTTAACTGGAAAGACAGATAACGTTGTGGAGAAGGCGAAACAAAGACAGCTCTTTGTTGGCAGAACAGTTAGAAGATGCGACAAACCCACTAAAGAGTCAGCCTACATTACACTTGTCCGTCCTCTGCTGGAACATTGCTGCGCGGTGTGGGATCCTTCCCAGGTAGGATTGACGGAGGACATCGAAAAAGTGCAAAGAAGGGCAGCTCGTTTCGTGTTATCGCGCAATAGGGCAATAGGGGTGAGAGTGTCACTGATAAGATACGCGAGTTGGGGCGGCAGTCACTGAAACAAAGGCCGTTTTCATTGTGGCGAGATCTATTTACGAAATTTCAATCACCAACTTTCTCTTCCGAATGCCTAAATATTTTGCTGACACCCTCCTACGTAGGGAGAAATGATCATAATAATAAAATAAGAGAAATTAGAGCTCGAACGGAAAGATTTAGGAGTTCCTTTTTCCCACGCGCCTTTCGAGATTGGAATGGTAGAGAAGTACACTACTGGCCATTAAAATTGCTACGCCACGAATATGACAGTGCTACAGGCGCGAAATGTATCCGACAGGAAGAAGATGCTGTGATATGCCAATGATTGGCTTCTCAGAGCATTCACACAAGGTTGGCGCCGGTGGCGTCACCTACAACGTGCTGACATGAGGAAAGTTTCCAACCGATTTCTCATACACAAACAGCAGTTGACCGGCGTTGCCTGGTAAAACGTTGTTGTGATGCCTCGTGTAAGGAAGAGAAATGCGTACCATCACGTTTCCGACTTTGATAAAGGTCGGATTGTAGCCTATCGCGATTGCGGTTTATCGTATCGCGAATTGCTGCTCGCGTTGGTCGAGATCCAATGACTGTTAGCAGAAAATGGAATCGGTGGGTTCAAGAGGGTAATACGGAACGCCATGCTGGATCCCAACGGCCTCATATCACTAGCAGTCGAGATGACAGGCATCTTACCCGCATGGCTGTAACGGATCGTGCAGCCACGTCTCGATCGCCGAGTCAACAGATGGGGACGTTTCCAAGACAACAACCATCTGCACGAACAGTTCGACGACGTTTGCAGCAGCACGGACTGTCAGCTCAGTGACCGTGGTTGCGGTTTCCCTTGACGCTGCATCACAGAAAGGAGCGCCTACGATGGTGTATACGACGACGAACCTGGGTGCAAGAATGGCAAAACATCTTTTTTTCGGATGAATCAAGGTTCTGTATACAGCAGCATGATGGTCGCATCCGCACATTGAAAGTGTGTATTCGTCATCGCCATAACGACGTAATACCCGGCGTGATGGTATGGGGAGCCATTGGTTACACGTCTCGGTCACCTCTTGTTCGCATTGACGGCACTTTGAACAGTGGACGTTACATTTCAGATGTGTTACAACCCGTGGCTCTACCCTTCATTCGATCCCTGCGAAACCTTACATTTCAGCAGGATAATGCACGACCGCATGTTGCAGGTCCTGTACGGGCCTTTCTGGATACAGAAAATGTTCGACTGCTGCCCTGGCCAGCACATTCCCCAGATCTCTCACCAATTGAAAACGTCTGGTCAATGGTGGCCGAGCAACTGGCTCGTCACAATACGTCAGTCACTACTCCTGATGAACTGTGGTATCGTGTTGAAGCTGCATGGGCAGCTGTACCTGTACACGCCATCCAAGCTCTGTTTGACTCAATGCCCAGGCGTATCAAGGTCGTTATTACGGCCGGGGGTGGTTGTTCTGGGTACTGATTTCTCAGGATCTATGCACCCAAATTGCGTGAAAATGTAATCACATGTCAGTTCTAGTATAATATATTTATCGAATGAATACCCGTTTGTCATCTGCATTTCTTCTCGGTCTAGCAATTTTAGTGGCCAGTAGTGTAGTATGAAAATGGTTCCATGTACCCTCTGCCAGGCACTTAAGTGTGAAATGCAGAATAACCATGTAGATGCAGATGCGTACTTCTCAACACAGTCACCCTGACGAAGAACACATTTTTCCCAACGAGAGACTTGTTTGTTAATAACGTCAATGTGGGATGTCTGGATTTGTTTACCGAGCAACAACCTCATCTCTGCTTGCTCAGCTTCATCACTATCAAAGCGAAGTCCTCGAAGGTGTTCCTCAAGTTTTGGAACCAGACGAAAATTGGATGGGGCCAAGTCGAGTCTGCTTGGATTGCTTGGGATTGCTGCAGATGTAGCGCTAGTGTCTGGTGTTGCATTGTCATGCTGAACGGCAGGGTGCTCCATGTGTGAACGAACTGTTACAATGGACGCTTTCCGTTTTCTGAGCGTTTCGTAGAACGCCGACACAGGCTACACACCTCTACGTTGTACGCTACAGCGCGGAGCACTCTAGCGGCAGAGGTTGGCAACTTGCGTCAGCAAAGTGTGGAAGTCCACCGAGTAATACACATGGCATGTAACACTACAACCGGTCTTGCTGTCGTAAAAGGAGCCATTCTTCTTGTGGTCTTCAATTCCAAGACTGGTTTGACGGAACTCTCGATGCTGCTCTACCCTATACCAGCCTCTGCATCTCCGAGTAACTACTGCAATCTACACCCTCCTGAATCTGCTTACTGAATTCATTTATGGTCCTCTACGATTTTTACCTCCCACGCTTCCCTTCAGTACTAAATTGGTGATCACTTGACGTCTCAGAATGCATCCTATCAACCGATCGCTTCTTTTGGTCAAGACGTGCCGTAAGTTTCTTTTTCCCAAATGCTCTTTACTACCTCCTCATTAGTTACCTGATCTTCTCATCTAATCTTCAACATTCTTCTGTAACACCACATTTCGAAAGCTTCTATTCTCTGTCCAAACTGTTTATCATCAATGTTTCACTTCAATACATGGTCACACTCCATACAACTACACTACTGGCCATTAAAATTGCTACACCAAGAAGAAATGCAGATGATAAACGGGTATTCCTTGGACAAATATATTATACTAGAACTGACATGTGATTACATTTTCACGCAGTTTGGGTGCATAGATCCTGAGAAATCAGCACCCAGTACAACCACCTCTGGCCGTAATAACGGCCTCGATACGCCTGGGCAGATGGCTCTGAGCACTATGGGACTTAACATCTGAGGACAACAGTCCCCTAGAACTTAGAACTACTTAAACCTAACGAACCTAAGGACGTCACACAATCCATGCCCGAGGCAGGATTCGAACCTGCGACCGTAGCGGTCACACGGTTCCAAACCGAAGCGCTTAGAACCGCAAGGCCACACTGGCCGGCCGCCTGGGCAGAGCTTGGATGGCGTGTACAGGTACAGCTGCCCATGCAGCTTCAACACCATACCACAGTTCATCTAGAGTAGTGACTGGCGTATTGTGACGACCCAGTTGCTCGGCCACCATTGACCAGACGTTTTCAGTTGGTGAGAGATCTAGAGAATGTGTTGGCCAGGGCAGCAGTCTAACATTTTTTGTACCTAGAAAGGCCCGTACAGGACCTGCAACATGCGGTGGTGCATTATACTGCTGAGATGTAGAGTTTCGCAGGGATCGAATGAAGGGTAGAGCCACGGTTCGTAACACATCTGAAATGTAACGTCCACTGTTCAAAGTGCCGTCAGTGCGAACGAGAGGTGACCGAGACTTGTAACCGATGGCATCCCATACCATCACCCCGTGTGATACGCCAGTATGGCGATGACGAATATACGCTTCCAATGTGCGTTCACCGCGATGTCACCAAACACGAATGCGACCATTATGATGCTGTAAACAGAACCTGGATTCAACCGAAAAAATGATGTTTTGCCATTCGTGCACCCAGGATCGTCGTTGAGTACACCATCGCAGGCGCTCCTGTCTGTGATGCGGCGTCAAGGGTAACCGCAGCCACGTTCTCCGAGCTGATAGTCCACGCTGCTGCAAACGTCGAAGTGTTCGTGCAGATGGTTGGTGTCTTGCAAACGTCCCCATCTGTTGACTCGGGGATCGAGACGTGGCTGCACGATCCGTTACAGCCATGCGGATAAGATGCCTATCAACTCGACTGCTAGTGATACGAGGCCGTTGGGATCCAGCATGGCGTTCCGTATTACCCTCCTGAACCCACGGATTTCATATTCTGCTAACAATCATTGGATCTCGACCAACGCGAGCAGCAATGTTGCGATACGATTAACCGTAATCGCGATAGGCTACAATCCGACCTTTATCGAAGTCGGAAATGTGATGGTACGCATTTCTCCTCCTTATACGAGGCATCACAACAACGTTTCACCAGGCAACGCCGGTCAACTGCTGTTCGTGCATGAGAAATCGGTTGGAGACTTTCCTCAGTCAGCACGTTGTAGGTGTCGCCACGGACGCCAACCTTATGTGAATGCTCTGAGAAGCTGATCATTTGTATACCTCAGCATCTTCTTCCTGTCGGTTAAATTTCGAGTCTGTAGCACGTCATCTTCGTGGTGTAGCAATTTTAATGGCCAGCAGTGTAAATAGGTGATCACTTGACGTCTCAGAATGCGTCCTATCAACCGATCGCTTCTTCTTTTGGTCAAGCTGTCCCATACATTTCTTTTTCCCCAATTCTCTTTAGTACCTCCGCATTAGTTACCTGATCTTCTCATCAAACCTCAACATTCTTCTGTATCATCACATTTCGATAGGTTCTATTCTCTGTGTAATCTGTTTATCATCCATGTTTCACTTCACTACATGATTACACTCTATACAAATACTTTCAGAAGAGACTTCCTGTCGCGGGCCGCGGTGGTCTAGCGGTTCTAGGCGCGCAGTCCGGAACCGCGCGACTGCTACGGTCGCAGGTTCGAATCCTGCCTCAGGCATGGATGTGTATGATGTCCTTTGGTTAATTAGGTTTAAGTAGTTCTAAGTCTAGAGGACTGGTGACCTCAGATGTTAAGTCCCATAGTGCTTATAGCCATGTAAATCATTTTTTCTCTACAGCTACAAATGCTACAACAGTAAGTTTGCCTTTCCTTAATCTCTCTTCTCACAGAAGTCATAGAGCCAGTATTGCCTCGCGTCTTCCTACATTTCTCCGGAAACCAAATCATTTTTCCCTGAGGTCGGGTTCTACCGGTTTGTCCATTCTTCTGTACAGAATTCCTGTCAGTATTTAGCAACCATGACTTATTAAACTGACAGTTCGGTAATTTTGACAAGCACCTGCTTTCTTTGGAACTGGAAGTATTATTTCCTTCCGGAAATCTGAGATTATTTCACCTGTCTCATGCCTCTATTTCACCTGATGGAAGAGTTTTGTCATGGCTGGCCCTCTCAAGGCCATCAGTAGTTCTAATGGAATGTTATCTACTCCCGGGGCCTTGTTTCGACTTAGGTCTTTCAGTGCTCTGTCAAATTTTCCCATCTCATCTTCATCTACGTCCCCTCCATTTGTTTAATACTGCCCTCAGGTACATTTCCCTAGTATAGACCCTCTACATACTCCTTCCGCCTTTAAGCTTTCCCTTCTCTGCAAGCAACAATATGATAAAGACAAACATAAAAATTGTCCATGAAAAGAAAGAGGTACAGGGATATAGGTCACTTATTTCTGAAATCAGTACCAAGCGCAGGGAATCTAAGCCGAAATTGATGCATGTAAAATGTAAAGAAAATATTCTTATTTTTAGCCTGTCGTTTACTATTCTGACGTCTAAAAGTTGGCTGATTCAAGAAGTATACCGCGTCCGTCCAAAAAGTGGGTTAGCAACAAAGAAAAAAAAATTAGTGGTTTTAATGCTTCAGATTTTCTACATAGTACTCCCCGCTTGAGGACAATACACAGAACGTTGATGAAACCACGTGAGACTGTGAGAAAAGTCCTTCTTTAGCATATTGTTCAATTCGCGCCTCGCACTGACTTTAAGTCGGTTGTGTCGTCAAGTTTTTACCTTTCGTGAGAGTTTCTGCCCCGTGCGTTTGTGGTCGCTTCGTAATGGTGTCACCAAGTCCCTCTGCTCGTAACGGTTCTTTCCAGAAAAGACTCGTCCGCGTTTTGCATTTCAATTAAGTGGCGGCAGGCGTGCACGCTTCCTGTTTACTTTTGTTCTGGAGGCGAGGTATGGCGAAAAAACTTTGCGCAAACTTTTCTCTTCTTCAAAACATTCTGGAAAATATCCTGCTTCATTTTAATCTGCGACGCAACAGTGCTGACACCCTAAGTTCCACGTCCAAGACTTATCACTGCCCACTCACAATTGGCATCTGTTGTTCACAATCGAGGAGTGTAACCCAAAAACTTCTTTACAACTTATACCGAAAAGATCTACTTCAGGACATTATTCTGGAAATGGAAGAGGATGTAGATGAAGATGAAATGGGACATATGATACGAGGGCTATCCACAAAGTACATTACGTTTTGGAATTAAAAATAAATAAAGTATTCGAAATTTTTTTTGTTATATACAGATGAAAGCCACCTTCAATACTACTTTTCTACATAGTTTCCATTTAAATTAAGGCACTTATCGTAGCGATGGACAAGCTGGGAAATTCCTTCGTCGTAAAATTCGGCCGCCTGCGCCTTCAACCACGTGGTTACCTCTTCTTGAAGCTGCGCGTCGTCATCAAAACGCTGCACAGCCAACCACTTCTTCATTGCTGGGAATAAGTGGAAGTCGTTCGGTGCCAGGTCGGGACTGTACGGCGGATGAGGAAACAACTCCCACTTAAAAGATTCGACAACTTCACGAGTGGCATTTGCCGTGTGGGCCCGGGCGTTGTCGTGAATCGGCAAGATCTTTGAGCCAAACTTTCACCTGCGCTTGTTTTGTATTGCTCTTCTGAGGTTGTGCAGAGTTTGGCAATACCTTTGAGAGTTTATTGTAGTGCCTCTTTCCAGGAAATCCACAAAAATCACACCTTTTCTGTCCCAAAAGACAGTCATTACGTGGTTGAAGGCGCAGGCGGCCGAATTTTACGACGAAGGAATTTCCAAGCTCGTCCATCGCTACGATAAGTGCCTTAATTCAAATGGCAACTATGTAGAAAAGTAATATTTAAGTGTGGCTTTCATCTGTATATAATAAAAAAAATTTCCAATACTTTATTTATTTTTAATTCCAAAACGTAATGTACTTTGTGGATAGACCTCGTACTTCGTGAAGAGTTTGACAGAGCACTGAAAGACCTAGGTCGAAACAAGGCCCCGGGAGTAGACAACATTCCATTACAACTACTGACAGCCTTGGGAGAGCCACTACTGACAAAACTCTACCATCTGGTGAGCAAGATGTATGAGACAGGCGAAATACCCTCAGACTTCAAGAAGAATGTAATAATTCCAATCCCAAAGAAAGTAGGTGTTGACAGATGTGAAAATTACCGAACTATCAGTTTAATAAGTCACGGCTGCTGAATACTAACGCGAAGTCTTTACAGACGAATGCAAAAACTGGTAGAAGTCGACCTCAGGGAGGATCAGTTTGGATTCCGTAGAAATATTGGAAAACGTGACGCAATACTGACCCTACGACTTATCTTAGAAGAAAGATTAAGGAAAGGCAAACCTACGTTTCTAGCATTTGTAGATTTAGAGAAACCTTTTGACAATGTTGATTGGAATACTCACTTTCAAATTCTGAAGGTGGCAGGGGTAAAATACAGAGAGCGAAAGGCTATTTACAGTTTGTACAGAAATCAGATGGCACAGTTATAAGAGTCGAGGGGTATGAAAGGGAAGCAGTGGTTGGGAAGGGAGTGAGACAGGGTTGTAGCCTCTCCCAGATGTTATTCAATCTGTATATTGAGCAAGCAGTAAAGGAAACAAAAGAAAAGTTCCGAGTAGGTATTAAAATCCATGGAGAAGAAAGAAAAACTCTGAGGTTCTCCGATGACATTCTAATTCTGTCAGAGACGGCAAAGGACTTGGAAAAGCAGTTGAACGGAATGGACAGTGTCTTGGAAGGAGGATATAAGATGAACATCAACAAAAGCAAAACAAGGATAATGGAATGAAGTCGACTTAAGTCGGGTGATGCTGAGGAAATTAGATTAGGAAATTGGATCACGACTAACGCGAGCAGCAATGTCGCGATACGATAAACCGCAATCGCGATAGGCTACAATCCGACCTTTTTCAAAGTCGGAAACGTGATGGTACGCATTTCTCCTCCTTACACGAGGCATCACAACAACGTTTCACCAGGCAACGCCGGTCAACTGCTGTTCGTGTATGAGAAATCGGTTGGAAACTTTCCGCATGTCAGCACGTTGTAGGTGTCGCCACCGGCGCCAACCTTGTGTGAATGCTCTGAAAAGGTAATCATTTGCATATCATAGCATCTTCTTCCTGTCGGTTAAAATTCTCGTCTGTAGCACTTCATCTTCGTGGTGTAGCAATTTCAGTGGCCAGTAGTGTATAATTGATGTATCTTTCCGTAGGTACTGAATATCGGAATTCATGGTGGTTTAATGGTTAGTGTTCGAGCTACGTAAGACTAACGTATATGAGGTGACGTTTCGATTCGCCCTCAGATCTTCATTTTTGTAGTAAAATTCCGTTCTGTTAAAAACATCTTTACCTACATTATTCGCTCTTGGTACATTAGCAACGTCTCACTGCTAAGCAGGTTAAATGGTTCAAATGGCTCTGGGACTTAACATCTGAAGTCATCAGTCCTGTGGGCTTAAAACTACTTAAACATAACTAACCTAACGAAATCACACACATTCATGCCCGAGGCAGGATTCGAACCTGCGACCGTAGCGGTCGCTCGGCTCCAGACTGAAGCGCCTAGAACCGCTCGGCCACAGCGGCCGGTGCTACGCAGGTTAACTGCCAAATGGAGCCTGCCTCTGTGTCTGCAGCTCGAAGCGTCGAGGGGCAAAGCAGTTCCGGGTACCTAAGAGATTCCGCAAATCATGGCAGGCATACATTTTCACGAAAACTGTATGCATTTCTTCAGTTACTCATCGACAGTTATAAACATGTATGAATGCAGTCTCGCGGCGATAACATTGAAAAAATGTTCTCGGTTTTCCAACCGCGTTATTTGCTTAAAACTACACGAGCGTTCGGCCAAGCACTCCTTAGCCATCGTCAAGTGATATGACTGCCAGTGGGCTGTAGGTGCGTCCTTATACAGGGTGTTACAAAAAGGTACGGCCAAACTTTCAGGAAACATTCCTCACACACAAATAAAGAAAATATGTTATGTGGACATGTGTCCGGAAACGCTTACTTTCCATGTTAGAGCTCATTTCAGTTTCGTCAGTATGTACTGTACTTCCTCGATTCACCGCCATGATTTCGTACGGGATACTCTACCTGTGCTGCTAGAACATGTGCCTTTACAAGTACGACACAACATGTGGTTCATGGACGATGGAGCTCCTGCACATTTCAGTCGAAGTGTTCGTACGCTTCTCAACGACAGATTCGGTGACCGACGGATTGGTAGAGGCGGACCAATTCCGTGGCCTCCACGCTCCCCTGACCTCAACCCTCTTGACTTTCATTTATGGGGGCATTTGAAAGCTCTTGTCTACGCAACCCCGGTACCAAATGTAGAGACTCTTCGTGCTCGTATTGTGGACGGCTGTGATACAATACGCCATTCTCCAGGGCTGCATCAGCGCATCAGGGATTCCGTCGACGGAGGGTGGATGCACGTATTGATTGCACAATTGCATGCGGATTCTCGTCAGCCCACACATGTCGATCGTGAAAATTTACAATTTGATCACGCTGGAATGAAGCCTCATCCGTAAAGAGAACATTTGCACTGAAATGAGGATTGACACATTGTCGGATGAGCCATTCGCAGAAGTGTACCCGTGGAAGCCAATCAGCTGCTGATAGTGCCTGCACACGCTGTACACGGTACGGAAACAACTGGTTCTCCCGTAGCACTCTCCATACAGTGACGTGGTCAACGTTACCTTGTACAGCAGCAACTTCTCTGACGCCGACATTAGTGTTATCGTCAACTGCACGAAGAATTGCCTCGTCCATTGCAGGTGTCCTCGTCGTTCTAGTCGCGAGTCATAGGATGGAATGTTCCGTGCTCCCTAAGACGCCGATCAATTGCTTCGAACGTCTTCCTGTCGGGACACCTTCGTTCTGGAAATCTGTCTCGATACAAATGTACCGCGCCACGGCTATTGCCCCGTGCTAATCCATACATCAAATGGGCATCTGCCAACTCCGCATTTGTAAACATTGCACTGACTGCAAAACCACGTTCCTGATGAACACTAACCTGTTGATGCTACGTACTGATGTGCTCGATGCTAGTACTGTAGAGCAATGAGTCGCATGTCAACACAAGCACCGAAGTCAACATTACCTTCCTTCAATTGGGCCAACTGGCGGTGAAACGAGGAATTACAGTACATACTGACGAAACTAAAATGAGCTCTAACATGGAAATTAAGCGTTTCCCGACACATGTCCACATAACATCTTTTCTTTCTTTGTGTGTGAGGAATGTTTCCTGAAAGTTTGGCCGTACCTTTTTGTAACACCCTGTATACGCTAGCTGCCGGCTGTGACGTCACTGGTGCCCGTGACATTGCCATATGTGGACATGTTTTGAGTCGGCGTTCGATGCGCCCTCTTCAACCGCGCGATCGCTGGATGCCACGCAGCTTTCGATACGTTGGCGACAAGTTCGGCAAGGACGCTAGAAACTAGACGAGTTTTTGGAACACCTCAATTGCATCAACAGTAATATCCAGTTCACCATGGAGGTGGAAAAAAATAACGCATTGCACTTCCTCGACGCCCTCGTCCACCGTAAAGGAAATGGGTGCCTTGGCCACAGCGTCTACAGAAAACCCACCCACACAGACCTGTACCTGTACGCCACCAGCCATCATCATCCAGCTCAGAAGCACACAGTATTACAAACATCGGTGCATCGTGCAGGAGTAATATCAGACGACGATAACCTGCCACACGAACTGCGCCACCTACGTAAGGTGTTCAGGAATAACGGCTACAGCGCCCATCAAGTGAAAGAAGTGATTTCTGGGAAATATCAGAGCCGGTTCTAGGCGCTACAGTCTGGAGCCGAGCGACCGCTACGGTCTCAGGTTCGAATCCTGTCTCGGGCTTGGATGTGTGTGCTGTCCTTAGGTTAGTTAGGTTTAAGTACTTCTAAGTTCTAGGCGACTGATGACCTCAGAAGTTAAGTCGCATAGTGCTCAGAGCCATTTGAACCATTTGAAATATCCGAATAAGACCACCGACGAAGACCAGGAAAAGAAACTTGCTTTGCTGCCATTCTGTGGCTCCGTGTCGGGCAAGATAAGCCGCCTCTTGAAAAGACACAAGATCAAATCAATCTTCAGGTCTCCAACGAAAATTGGTCAATTACTGAGACCAGTTAAAGACGCCGTAGGTCTCAGAACACCTGGAGTCTAGGAAATACCTCGTGAGTGTGGCCAGAAGTACATCGGACAAACAGTGCGCACTGTGGAAAGAACATGAGAGGTATTATTGCCTGCGCTATCTAAGGAAATCTGCGTTAGCTGAGCATGCGTTAGAAAACGGTCACCAAATAAAATTTGACGATACCTCTGTCGTGGCTCGCACTAACGGCTTCTGGGACAGTTTAATAAGGGAAGCTATTGAAATAAAATTGACCGCAAACACCCTGAACAGAGACGGTGGCTGGCAGCTCAGCGTTGCGTGGGATCCAGCGATCGCGCGGTTGAAGAGAGCACGTCGAACACCGACTCAAAACATGCCCATATATGGCAATGTCACGGGCACCAGTGACGTCACAGCCGGCAGCTAGCGTGTATAAGCGCGCACCGACAGCCCACTGGCAGTCATATCACTTGACAATGGCCAAGGAGTGCTTGGCCGAAAGCCCGTGTAGTTTTAAGCAAATGACGCGGTTGGAAACCCGAGAACATTTTATTCAATGTTATCGCCCCGAGACTCTGCATTCATACATGTTTATAACTGTCGATGAGTAACTGAAGAAATGCATAGAGTTTTCGTGAAAATGTATGCCTGCCATGATTTGCTGAATCTCTTAGACACGCAGTCTGCTAAGGTACCCGGAACTGCTTTGCATGTCGACGCTTCGAGCTGCAGCCACAGAGGCAGGCTCCATTTGGCAGTTAACCTGCGTAGCGTCGGCCGCTGTGGCCGAGCGATTCTAGGCGCATCAGTCTGGAACCGCGCAACCGCCACGGTCGCAAGTTCGAATCCCGCCTCGGCCATGGATGTGTGTGATGTCCTTATGTTTGTTAGGTTTAATTAGTTCTAATAAGGGAACCTCCCCATTGCACCCCCCTCAGATTTAGTTATAAGTTGGCACAATGGATAGGCCTTGAAAAACTGAACACAGATCAATAGAGAAAACAGGAAGAAGTTGTGTGGAACTGTGAAAAATATAAGCAAAATATACAAACTTAGTAGTCCATGCGCAAGATAGGCAACATCAAGGAGAATCTGAACTCAGGAGTGCCGTGGTCCCGTGGTTAGCGTGAGCAGTTGCGGAACGAGAGGTCCTTGGTTCAAGTCTTCCCTCGAGTGAAAAGTTTAATTTTTTATTTTCAGACAATTATTACCTGTCCGTCCGTCCGTCCGTGCGTCCGATGCGAAGTAACTGCGCCGTAGTATGGGGACGTTGTATGAAAACGTAAAAAAACATGATTTGACAGAGCACAGGGAAAACTGCGACTGTGAAACTGTTGCATTCATTTATTGCTGTTTATGTGACAAACTCTTATGTTTTCATCACTTTTTTGGGAGTGATTATCACATCCACAAGAAAACCTAGATCGGGCAAGGTAGAAGAATCTTTTTACCCATTCGCCAAGTGTACAAGTTAGGTGGGTCGACAACATATTCCTGTCATGTGACGCACATGCCGTCACCAGTGTCGTATAGAATATATCAGACGTGTTTTCCTCTGGAGGAATCGGTTGACCTATGACCTTGCGATCAAATGTTTTCGCTTCCCATTGGAGAGGCACGTCCTTTCGTCTACTAATCGCACGGTTTTGCGGTGCGGTCGCAAAACACAGACACTAAACTTATTACAGTGAACAGAGACGTCAATGGACGAACGGACACATCATAACGTTGCGAAAATAAAGAAAGTAAAATTTTCATCCGAGGGAAGACTTGAACCTAGGAGCTCTCGTTGCATAGCTGCTCACGCTAACCACGGGACCACGGCGCTCCTGAGCTCAGATTGTACTTGATGTTGCCTATCTTGCACATGGACTCCTCAGTTTGTATATTTTTTTCATAGTTCCACACAACTTCTTTCTGTTTTCTCGATTGATCTGTGTTCAGTTTTTCGAGGCCTATCCACTGTGCCAACTTAAAACTAAATCTGAGGGGGTTGCGATGGGGAGGTTCTCTTGTAAGAACAACACACACACCCATGCCCGAAGGAGGAGTCGAACCTCCGACGGGAGGGGCCGCGCAATCCGTAACATGACGACTCAAACCGCGCGGCTACTCCGCTCGGCAGTGGGTCTCCCATTGTCAGATGAAACGAAATGGATTCACTAATTTTCAGGAAGAACGCTATAAGCTTATCTTGAAAACCATTCATAACATGTTATTTTTCGATTCCGAGAAGACTGGAAGCGGTTTTGAGTGACAACGAGTTTTCTACACCGTATTATGCACGCTGTGTATGTGGTGCTTCCATGTTTTTGTCACCCGCTGTAGATCGACAGTGAGAGTCCTCCATTCGGTAATAATTTTGTAAAAGCAACTGTTATTCTCCAGAATTCTGGAAACATCCCCTAGGCTGTGGCTAAGCCATGTCTCCGCTATATGCTTTCTTTGAGGAGTGCTAGTTCTGCAAGGTTCGCAGGAGAGCGTCTGTAAAGTTTGGAACGTAGGAGACGAGGTACTGGCAGAAGTAAAGGTGAGGACGGGGCGTGAGTCGTGCTTGGGTAGCTCAGTTGGTAGAGCACTTGCCCGCGAAAGGCAAAGGTCCCGAGTTCGAGTCTCGGTCCGGCACACAGTTTGAATCTGCCAGGAAGTTTCAACTGTTATTCTACTGTGTGGAGATGAGCCAACGGTTCTTCTACGAACTACCAACATTTAAGCTGCAATGCAGTTAGCAGTCTCACATACGTGAGCTGAGCCAAACACGCCGCTTTCGAGTGCTGTGAGAAATTGTTCTCGGCCGATTGTTGTCCAATATGCGACGGTATCGCTGCAGAGGACAAACATTTCGGGGTGATTAAAAAGCAGCTTCAGTCGAACTGCGTTAATAATCTCTTCGAATGGCGGGTAATATACTCGTATTTACCGCTGCGCGGAATGCGTATTTGCACCGCATACGTCATCGCTGCGGAGTTATTTGCACAGTCCCGAGGGACAAGGCAAACACTTCGATTATTTCCTCGCCTGTACGACAATAACTAATTCTCGAGAATGGTTATTCAGAGTTATGCCGTTACACAACAAGCACGCAAATATTGTGGATGTCAGTAAGCTTCAGCATCAACACCAGCGATTTCACATCCATTGCTGTAGTGGAGGTCTGCAGATGTACGCGCATCTGCTTGTGTTCCAACCCCACCTTCCAACGCCATCTCGGTATAAATGACCTGGAGATATCGTTTGAAAATAACAGAAGTACGAGGGCGTTTGAAAAGTCCGTGCAAAGTCCGAGAGATGGCACCACCAGCGCGTATCGAGGTCATGTTTAGTTAGTAGCATCTTTGGAAAGAACGCACACCAAGTTTCAGCCATATTGGTCTATTTCTTTGTGTTTGGCATTCGTGTGAATCAAGGAAATCGAGTGATTGTCAAAAACTGGACCAAAAAGAATTTCGTGTGGCGATTAAACATTCCTTTATGAAAGGCAAAACGCCTCAGGAGACTAAATAGAAGCTTGATAGACGTTACGGTGACTCGATTAGAACAGTTTATAAGTGGTTTCAAAATTTTCAGAGTGGCCCTATGGGCACAAGTGATGCTGAACGTTCTGGACGCCCTGTGGAGGTTACGACTCCAGAAATCATTGATAAAATCCGTGATAAGGTGATGTATGACAGAAGAGTTAAGGTGCGTGAGATTGCTAGTGCTGTCTCGAATGAACGGGTACATAATATTTTGCATAAACATTTGGTCATGAGAAAGCTATCCATAAGATGGGTTCCGCGATTGCTCACGCTTGACCATCAACCGAATTGTGTGAAGTATTTCAAGGATGGTTTGCAGCTGTTCAGGTCCGCAGGAATTTAAGCGTCGTTTCGTCACTGTGGATGAAACATGGATACATTACTATACTCCTGAGACCAAACAACAATCTAAACAATGGCTTCTCAAGGCAGAATCTGCACCAAAAAAGGCGATCACCAATTCCTTCAGCCGGAAAAGTTATGGCGACTGTCTTTGGGATCTGCAAGGGATAATCCTCATCGAGTATCTGGAAAAGGGTAAAACTATTACAGGTGAATATTATTCAACGTTATTGGACCGCTTGAAAACCGAGCTGCAAGAAGAACGCCGGCGATTGGACGGCGAAAAAGCCCTTTTCCATCAGGATAATGCACCAGCACACACCTCAGCAGGTGTGGTCACAAAATTAATGGAAATAGAATTCCAACTCGTTTCACATCCCCCTATTCTCCAGACTCAGTTCCCTCGGACTACTGTTTGTTCCCCAATTTGAAGAAATGTCTGGCGGGACAAAGATTTTATTCAAACGAGGAGGTGATTGGAGCAACTAATAGCTATTTTGCACACTTGGACCATTCCTATTATTCGGAAGGGATCAACAAATTAGAACAGCGTTGGACGAAGTGTGTAAGTCTAAAAGGAGAATATGTCGAAAAATAAAAAAAAAGGATTACCCCAAACAAGTAAGTAGTTTTTATTTTTGCACGGACTTTTGAAACGCCCTTCGTAGTGACTAGCATCGTAGACAAAACTCTGAACTCTGAACTGTGGATGCACTGACGGTCCTGTGCAAACTTAATTACCTATAGACAGTTCACTCGTTCCGAGAATCTCAGCAATTTTTCCCTGTCAAACACATTGTTCCTCGCAAGATATCGCACCTGGGAATCACAAGACTTTCGAGAATATTTTAATTTTTAACTCGGATAAAAAACAACGAAAGAAATGCTTTTTCGTGAAATACAATGATAAATTAACATATTTCTGATTTTTTCTTCCGTTACTTGTACTACGAAACCTCATTTCAAGCCAAATTTCATGATTTTAGGTCAATCGGATGTATCCTAAGGGTTGTAATGAGTGAGATGGCGAGCATCAAATTATGTGACGTGAATTGAAGTAACTTCTGATTGCATTGACTTACCATTTTCACGTTTTTACATCACGAAGAAACCATACACCCAAGTAGGTGACATAAATTTCAAATTAATACGTGTATCTATTGCTGAGAAAAACAGGGATCTTATCAGACATCGGACAAGAAGAAGAGAGAGAAATATTTTTATAACTGCAAATTCATATTTTTCGGATTTTTTTTTCTATACTTGTACTGTGAAACCTTGCTTCTTGCCAAATTTCATGATTCTAGTTCAACGAGAAGTATCCTATAAGTATTGAATGATTTTACGAGCACAAAAATATGTGACATAAATGGCCATACCTTTTTATAGCAGTGACTTAGAAGCTTCCATTTATTACATCACCAAGGGAGCGTAGGCCTCAGTATGTGACAGAAAAATTCAAGTTGATACGTCTTCCGTTCCTGAGAGAATCGGGTCTTAACAGACGGACGGACACACAAACAATCGGATAGCAAATGACGAAAAAAAAAAATATTTTTCTCGCGATGTAATTACAAATTCACAATTTTCGAATTTATTTCTTTTGGTTTTATTGTGAAACATTCCCTTTCGTCACTTTTTACGATCCTAGTTCAGTGGGAAGTACTCTACAGGCTTTGACAAGAGGCCGACCGCGGTGGCCGAGCGGTTCTAGGCGCTTCAGTCCGGAACCGTGCGACTGCTACAGTCGCAGGTTCGAATCCTGCCTCGGGCATGGTTTAAGTAGTTGAAGTAGTTCTAAGTTCTAGGGGACTGATGACCTCAGATGTTAAGTCCCATAGTGCTCAGAGCCTTTTGAACCATTTGCTTTGACGAGTGTCAAAGGGATGGTAAAGCTACGTATCTAGCATTTGTAGACTTAGAGAAAGCTTTTGACAATGTTGACTGGAATACTCTCTTTCAAATTCTGAAGGTGGCAGGGGTAAAATATAGGGAGCGAAAGGCTATTTACAATTTGTACAGAAACCAAATTGCATTTATAAGAGTCGAGGGACATGAAAGGGAAGCAGTGGTTGGGAAGAGAGTGAGACAAGGTTGTAGCCTATCCCCGATATTATTCAGCCTGTATTTTGAGCAAACAGTAAAGGAAGCAAAGGAAAAATTCGGAGTAGGAATTAAAATCCACGGAGAAGAAACAAAAACTTCGAGGTTTGCTGAGGACATTGTAATTCTGGCAGAGACAGCAAGGAACCTGGAAGAGCAGTTGAACGGATTGGACAGTGGCTTGAAAGGAGGATACAAGATGAACAACAGCAAAAGCAAAACTATAGGATAATGGAATGTAGTCGAATGGAATCAGGTGATGCTGAGGGAATTAGATTAGGAAATGAGACGCTTAAAATAGTAAATGAATTTTGCTATTTGAGGAGCAAAATAACAAATGATGGTCGAAGTAGAGAGGATATAAAATGTAGACTGGCAATGGCAAGGAAAGCGTTTCTGAAGAAGACAAATTTGTTAACATTGAGTATGGATTTAAGTGTCAGGAAGCCGTTTCTGAAAGTATTTGTATGGAGTGTAGCCATGTATGGAAGTGAAACGTGGACGATAAAAAGTTTAGACAAGAAGAGAATAGAAGCTTTCGAAATGTGGTGCTACAGAAGAATGCTGAAGATTAGATGGGTAGATCACATAACTAATGAGGAAGTATTGAATAGGATTGGGGAGAAGAGACGTTTGTGGCACAACTTGACTAGAAGAAGGGATCGGTTGGTAGGACATGTTATGAGACATCGAGGGATCACCAGTTTAGTATTGGAGGGCAGCGTGGAGGGTAAAAATCGTAGAGGGAGACCAAGAGATGAATACACTAAGCAGATTCAGAAGGATGTAGGTTCCAGTAGGTACTGGGAGATGAAGAAGCTTGCACAGGGTAGAGTAGCATGGAGAGCTGCATCAAACCAGTCTCAGGACTGAAAACTGCAACAATAACACATGGTCATACATTTTCATTACATTTAGAACCTAATGTTTATTCCACCGCCAAGGGACCATAGAGTGTAGTGTCTCACATTAATTTTATTTTTGTATGTCTACCCATTCCTGAGAAAAATCGGCGTTAACAAACGGACATACACACATTCAGGCAGAGGAACAGTAAAGGTGATCCTCTAAGAGTTCTGTTTTTAACGACTGAGGTTGGAACCCTAAGGCAAACAGGACAAGGGAGAACTTAAGGAAAGAATGAATTATCCTGAAGCCAATCTATCACAGTTCGCGCACGATCTATATCAAAAAGTGCGCTTCACAGTATACTAAACGCTATATCACTGCGCAACGGTTCCGAAGGCCAGTAGTGAGGTAGGCAGCTGAAACCCTATTCCTAAATGTAAACAAATGCCTCGCTGAAGAACTGGACAAAAAAATAAATTAAATAAAAAATAAAAAAGAGAATAGCGCAGAAACACTAGGACAATCATGGGATACAATTACAAGTATGGTATCCGTCAAAATAGAAAAAGAGATGCAACAAGGAAGCCTACATCAGAACAGAAAAAAAATTACAGGCGCAGTCACCAAAAAATATATGCAAATTCACGGTTCAACTCTAACGAATGGATGGGAACAGAAAGAACTTCCTTTTTGTAGGGTTCCATAACTCATCCGGAAAAAACACAACCCTTACGGGATCACTTGATTGTCTGGCTGAATGTGTGTCTGTCCATTGAAACACGTATGTAACGCAGCAGCGATGGCGAGGCATTGTAGCATCTGTGACCAGAGAGTATGCGCTTGACCGCGCGAGTGTTGCGAGCGGTTCTCAGTCTGTAGTAGTCTTTGCGAGTTAGTTGTCGCTATGCAGAGTAGCAGTCAGTCAGTCGTTGCGAGTCTGTAGCTCTGTCTAGTTGAGAGCAGTACTCAGTCTGTAGTCGTCATGCAGAGCGGTCGGTCAGTAGTAGCAGCCCAGTGCGGTTGTGTGATGTAGGCGGTCGGCAACAATGGTCAAGATGAGGAATAAGGTATACTGTTAATTAATATAATCATTAGATAATGAAAAATTTTATTTATTGTAATTATTCTCCAACAAGTCTCCCAATAATAATTTTTTTATTTCAAAAGCATTTTCTCAAAAATTTAATTTTTTATTGAACTCAAGATTTCGTTGCACTTCCCATTTCATTCCACTTCTTTTGAAGAAAAATTCCACTAAAATCACAAAAAAAAAGAGAATATTATTATTTGCAATGCAGTTCCTCCAAGTGGTGCGCAACAACAAGAGCAGATATGTGACATCCATTTATTCTGAGGTAAGACTTTAATTCTGATTGTTTTTACACAGGGCCAAAGACCGATATTTCGGTTTAATTGAATTTTTTTGTCACTGAATGGACTTTAATTTTTTGAAGGATTTATATTTGAGTCAGATTGCGTATTTCACATTTTTGTTGCCATTGTCAGTACATTTCATTGTGGGCAGGTTACGCTTAGAGCAATGTCCATCAGCATTTCTAATTAGCATCGTCCTTTCTTTAAAATTTTTGTAGGGAGGTTACACTTGGCCCCCATTTCTATTAAGTATTGCTATATTTTCTCTTAAAAAAAAATACGGTGGGGAGGTTACACTTGGCGACACCCAGTCCAGGATCGTATTTCGTTGAGAGTCTTTTGAGCGACAGTCAGATATCTGCTCTTATTTGCTTAGATAATTAGGATTTGGCGCAACGCTTTTAATAATATTGTGACTTTTTTTCTACAGGTCAACGGCAATTTGCTGCTTTGTTGTATTTGTGTGTTGCTTTTGCATTGTGCTTATTTGTTTTGTGAAAAATTTTGACTATTGTAAAAATGCCGCGAAAGACTGTGAATAGTGTATCGCGAAGTATTGTGAATGAAATTACCGACTTAAACAACGTGACCGATAGTAATTGTGATACGCAACGTAATGATGACAATCCTGCGTTCACTAACAATCAGTGCATTCCAACCACTAATGATGACTTTCACCTTAATGATGAACAAACGAACTCAATTGTCTCGTCTGTTAACTTGACGACAATTGATGACGCAGAATGCTCTATAGTAATGAGCGCTGCCGAGCCTAACACACCCGGTTTGAAAAATTCTCGTGAAAGTGGTCAGTGTACCGAAAATACGACGGACTCGAGTGAGAAACCTTTTTGTAAATTACAGAATGACCAAATGGTCACGCAAAACAAGACAATTCCAGATCCACCACTAAACAGCACAGAGAGTATAAACGCTAATTTTGGCCTTGATCAATTTTTGGCACTAGTGTTGCAACTAATTAACCAAATGATAGAAAAGCAAGACAACAGTCGTAAAGAGTTACAACAACTATTTAGTGAACGGAACAAGAAACTAGACAAACTTATTGAACGGACCGGACAACAGAGTGAAAGTTTCGACAACCATTACAAACAACTTAGCGAAACAATTGATGAAAGTTTCAAACTGACGAACGAAAAACAAGACGACCTTAAAGAACAGAACAAACAAGTTAGTGAGCAGATTACAGCTGTTACCGTGCAATGTCGGGACAATAAAGTACATTTACGTGAGGATACTGAGGCTTGTGCTAAAAACAGTAATAAAGAAGTTGGCACTGTTGCACAGGAATTAAGTAGCACACGTGTAGGCACAACAGAATCACATAAAGACGAGATTATTGGAGTCACCGAACAATGTTCAGCGAACGAAACACAGGTACACGAAATTAATGCAATCACTGAACAATGCCCTAAAAACGCAGTACAGATTTGCGACGAAGTTAATTTAGAGTCAGTGGAAGTTTCACACACTGCGAATACGGAAGTCAATTATAAGAGTGAACGACAGAACAACCAAAATGTCGAAAGTGTTACAGTAACAGAGTTGAAAACTATTTCAGTCACCAATACGTCACAGAATCCGCCACGTTGCGAGCATTTGTCAGAGTCACACAGCGTGTATAATGTGAGCAATTTACAGCAACTACGCGACTTAAAATCCGAAAAGCCACGCGAATTAAAATCTGAAAAGCTACACAACTTAAAGTACGAAATGACACAGACGAGCGGATTCACACACAAGCCTGAGCATGTTATCAAATTCAGTGACGAGAGCGTTGATAATAAGCAATTTGTATTTGTGAGAAAATGTAAGGAATTTAATAATGGCAGAACACAGATACACAATTTGCACTGTATACGACAATTTATTTTTGTACTTTCACCGCTATTACCTGTAATGGAGAAACTAGCTTTGAACCTGAGGCGACAATTTGCTATTGTATTTTTAACAGCATTACCTATTATGCAGAAACTGGAATTAGCAAGAATACAGCGATTTACTTTTGGAATTTTACCGCTATTGCCTGTAACACAAAAGCTAAAATTTATTTGCAGTGCGTAAATGACCTCAGGGGATTCATTACGCTTTAATGAATATGTGCCGTAGCGAGCATAGGGCCCCGAGCTGTAGTAGTGCTGTTTCATCTTTAGTTTTCTGCACTGCTGCCTTTTCTTCTACTATCCTTTATATCTATCCAAACTGCTCTTTAACTATTGCTCTATCTAGAATTAAGAATATGTAATGAAAACCGGATATGACAAATCTTTACCGAATGTGACAATTTTAGTAGGCACTCCAGAACCACCGTAATTTTTAATAACCGATAAAATCGTAATCATCAGTATGTGTAAAATTAACAGCAAACGCATTTTTTTGGTAACAATAGACGTTTTCCACCACAATAGCATGAAAGTCAACCGCTTAGCATACCTAACCAACAATGCAGTCTACAAGGTCAACCAGGCTTTAATGTTTCGCCGCGTGCACGTATAGTCCCAGCCCCAACAAATAGTAACGCATGGCAGCAAAGAAATAACTACGTACAGACAACACACTATTTCAACTCGCATCGCTATGCGCCGTATAGAAATTACTATCATGACAGACGTAAAAATGATGAGCACAATTTTCAGCGTACATTTAATAACAGTCGATCTTATGAGCAGCAACAACATCAGCAACAACAAGTAATCATGAATGGAACAGACAATAGGTGTCATCCATAGCGTAACACGTCAGTAAAAAATAACAGAACAGTTCATATAGTGGATATGCCACAGCATCCTCCCGTAAATAACAGGACGAACGATAGAATTTAACCAGATACAGCACAGATTGCATACTACAGTAACGCAAACATTACTTTTGACACGCAAAATTTTGTTCACGAGAATGTTATTTGAAACATGCTTTATTGAATGCTCTACTTTTATCGCACCCAGATCTCACCAGAAATTTTTCCATTGCCACTGACAGCTCTAACACCGCTTTAGGTGTACATATTTTTCAGGAAATTGAAGAAGATGGTTCTACAGTAATTAAAAACATCGCATTTGCAAGTCGCATTTTGTCACCTGCTGAGCGAAATTACTCCGTTACAGAACTTGAAACATTATGTGTTGTATGGGCTTTTACGAGATTTAGGCACTTTCTTTATGGCAGACATACCACCGTTTACACAGACCACAGAGCGATACAATTTTTACTTTCAGCTAAATTCACTCACGACAGGTTAAGTAGATGGAAACTTTATTTACAAGAATTTAATTTTACAATAGTTCACATTCCCGGTACGCAAAATGTTATAGCAGACGCACTATCGCGTTCTCTCAGTAACAATCAGCAAGACGTAGCAACCAACTTCTGCAAAGCAAATTTCAGTGTCATGTACATTCAGCAGGTTGCATTTGAAAATTTTATTTCATCGTCATTACAGGACATAGCACAAGAACAAAACAAAGACAATGTGTGGAAAGAAATTAAACAGCTTTGGCAAGATAAGAATAATGTTACGGTTAGGAACCACTACACTGTACGCAATGACATTCTGTTTCGCCGCTCTCATCCTGACAGCAACATTTGGTTATTATGCATTCCTGACGAACTGGTTAACAAACTAATTTGGTACACTCATTTAAGTTACGCACATTACGGAGCACGAAAATGTTTTCTTATACTGAGACAGAACTGTTATTTTACCAACATGGAAAAACGTATACGACGAGTTTTAGCGTCTTGTAAAATTTGCCAGAAAGCTAAATCAGACACCATTTCACATATTCCTCCTGTATATCCCATTATACCTGTGAAATTAAGACACATGGCCGCAGTAGATATTTTTGGTCCGATTCCGAGAACTAACAGAGGTTTTTGCTACATTTTTGTCGCTGTTGAGCTCACTTCAAAATTTGTTACTTTCACTCCGTTACGCAAAGCTACTGCTAAAACTGTTTCGAAAGCATTTGTAAAACATTTTCTATTTCATGTAGGGCATGTAATGAAAGTAATTTCTGATAATGGATCTCAATTTCGTAGTAGTGTATGGACACGCATGTTACGAGCTAGAAACATTTCTCCGATCTATATATCCAAGTACCACGCTTCTTCGAACCCTTGTGAAAGATTAATGAAGGAAATTGGTAAGCTGTGCAGAATATACTGCCACAAAAGACATATTGATTGGGATACACACATACTCTCATTCCAAGATGTAATTAATTCCATTCCAAATGAATCCACTATGCTATCTCCGACTGTTATACTGAAAAACGTTGAACCACCGAACAAAATTAAAGAATTAATAGAATTCCCCAAAAATCGTCGCCTACGACACCACGAAATAATTGACATTGCGCTGAACAACATCAAACGTGCCGCAGAGCGCCGGAGAAGACAGCAAAAACAGGTTTGTACACGCCGCGACTTTCACGTTGGACAGAAGATATTAGTACGTACACACTATTTATCCAGCAAATTAAAAGGTAAGTGCAGTAAATTTGAACTTCTATACGCAGGTCCGTATCGGATTCGCAGCATCCCTCACCCCAATGTTGTACACGTCGAAACTTTGAGAACCAGAAAATCGAAAGGCAATCACCATATCTCAAACATTAAACCGTTTATTGAGTGAAACCACTGTATGATTCAACACACTATGATGCCATTTACTAATGCAATTAATTCACCTGACTAATTATTGATGATTATCGTATTTTTTTTTTTCTTGGCAAGTGCCCGGCAAGGTAAGGTGAGCAGGTCGCTTTTCTTGTCGTCACACATCAGACCGTGCATATTTTTCCAGATGAATTTACACATTTACGACTATTTCTGCAATTATATTTATGTGACTACTTATTGATGATTATCGTATTTTTTTTCTTGGCAAGTGCCCGGCAAGGTAAGGTTAGCAGGTCGCTTTTCTTGTCGTTACACATCAGACCGTGCACATCTTCCATTTTTTTGTGTATATGACTGTACTCCAGTTTTGTTTGTATGCACTATGAAATAGTTAAGATATAACACACACCAGTCGACTTTGACATTTTTTTTGCCTTATGACATCTCAACATCGTGACTGTTTCACATTTTTTTTGCTACTGCATTGTATTATTCTGTGTACATTTTTTCGCATCCGAACACTGTCAATGTCTTGGACATATTACGTTTTCTGTCATGTTATGCTGTATGGTTAATTGTGTCACCATAAACCAGTCATTATTTAGTGGGTATAGGATTTAAATGCAAGACATTAATCTTTGTTCATCAATTTCAGAAAGGAATGATGATTCTAAGAAATAAATTTAACATAAATGGGAATTTCACCTACGGAATAAACGAAAGGAGATGCAATAACTTTATGAGGAAGAGTAAAGGGATCAGGATTAACAAGCATTAACAAGACTATACTATACTCATCACAGAATAGCAGTCTTAACTAATTTTTTCTTTCAGAATACAAGGTGATTGATGCAGGCTGTCAGAGAGAACTACACATCTTAGTTTTAGTGATGAAATATGCTAGAGATAAGGAATAGTTATGTAATGAGTAATGAAGTGATTTTTTGCAGATGATAGTGAATACTGATGAATAATGATGAAGGAAATGGTATTATGAATAATGAAGTTTTTCTTTACAGGTGATGATAATGGTGAAGTTATGATGATATGGATAATGAAGTTTTTTTCTTTATGCCACGTAGTTATTTAAGTATTTGTTGCGGTTTGCTTTGACAGCAGGTGTTACATTGCATAGTAGGATGACGGAAAGTTTTGGAAAGGACAGCTATGGAACACATTTTATACACATTTCACTACTTGTTAATTCGAAGTTCACTACTTTTCAGCATAGTGTGCGTTTCTTCTTTCAGGTCAATAATCCGTTTTTGTATTTTTTCCAGGAGAAGTTTTTCATGACACTTACTAAACCTGTTACTTATTATACCTGTTCTAGTACTTGCATTTTTATATTTTTTACCCATTTGTGTTTATCATTTATAAATGTGATCACATGTACTGCCTTGTTACATAATCTTGCTACAGCTGACTCATGACGAATGACGTTACCTATCCTCATTTGCAGCAATAGGTCAAAAGCAAAAAGTATTATGCCTCAGCAATTAATTATCGATCCCAACGCAATGCATTGCTACCAAAAAAATGTATTACCAGTCCCACATAATGTCACTAGTTTATGATAATTCTGAATAATACTGATCAACTCTGAATAGCATGTCACTCGAGTAATGACCTCTTAATGAGACTATATTCAAAATAATGCTTTGTCACTAGCTAATAACTGCCACTGTTTATTGTAATGCCTGTGATTACTAATGATTTGACTGTAATTAACTGATTTTTAATAATGACTTTGTAATGATCTGAATAATACTGAATGATGAACTATGTTTTATTCTATTCAATACTTGATGGCCACTGAGTGCCAATAATTAATGTCAATCAACGAAATTGTTATTAATTATGCCATTAATTAACTCTTGTTTTCAATGTTCATACTTTGTAATTGGAAATAAATGTGACTGTTTCATAATGCTTTGTAATTAGGAAAAGACTAATGATTCTTAATAGATTGGAATGACACATAATTAATTAACTATGGTACTGTTTAATAATGCTTTGTAATTAATTAAGGCTACAAATGATTAATTAATTAACTGTAATTAGACAAATGATTAATTAACGACAAATGATTAATTAACTGTAATTATACAAATGATTAATTAACTGTAATTAGACAAATGATTAATTAACGACAAATGATTAATTAACTGTAATTAGACAAATGATTAATTAACGACAAATGATTAATTAACTGTAATTATACAAATGATTAATTAACTGTAATTAGACAAATGATTAATTAATGACAAATGATTAATTAACTGTAATTAGGAAAAGGTTAATGATTCTTAATTATACTCTGTAACTGAAAAGAATGCGATTATTTCATAATATTTTGTAACCAGGAAAAGAAGGCTACTGATTCTATGTAAAACAATTAATGAACATTTTTCTGTAATACTACATACTTGGTACAGAAATGTTCAATAACTGGGCTATGAATGCCACGAACTATCAATGAAGACTGTAATTGTCAATATTATGTGACTTGATGTCCTTCACCTCATAAGCTGACTACCCTGAATTACTGCAATGTCCATTTGTCCTGTTTATCCCAGTGATCATGGAGCACTATATTTGGTTTTGCACTAATTCTACGTTGGTGTGCCTTGTAAGAGTGTGGTGTTGACACGACATGCTGTCCACCACCATGAGCGATGAAGACATTATTATGGTCCCACTGTTTGGTGTACCTAATGTACTGCCAAAATGAAAACATGGAACATTACTACGACAGTTCAGTGTCTTGGCTACACTGATAAATTCTGATGGGAAAAGAACTTCAAGTTGTGTCACTTGGTGTTGTACTACTGTGGAAAGATATGGACTTTCAGAGCAGCTGTGTGCAATCTAAAGTGCTACAACCATGATGCAATCCTTCCCTTTCCTATCCTGATTCTTGTCTCATAAAGAAAAAATTTTTTTTGGTAACATCATTTATGTTCATAGGTTATACATTTTTCGATTCGCTAAACTCCAGTGTGAGTACACTTATGTCACTGGTCGACATGATGTTTGCCATTATGTTTATTTGTTGTGAAAATACTAAAGACATTTTTCAGTGCATGTGCACTTTGGACATGAATTTTTTTTGCCATTATGTTTATTTGTTGTGAAAATACTAAAGACATTTTTCAGTGCCTGTGCACTTTGTTATCTGTCAAATAATTTATATATACTTTTCTGATTTGCTACTATGTTTTGTACTCACATTTTGTCTTTGTCTGATATATTTTGTACTTAGTGCGTGTGCACAACATTTACTTTATGTACTACATCTAATTATTCTTGCCAGTCTGTTTATTTGTTCTGCATATGCTAAAGAATTTTTTCAGTGCCTGTGCACTTTATCTGTCAAAAAGTTTGTATATACTTTTTTCTGATTTGCTACTATGTTTAGTATTCACATTTTGTCCTTGTCTGATATATTTTGTACTTAGTGCGTGTGCACAACATTTAAATACTCTGTAAGTTGTAGAATTTTGTTAATTAAAGAAAAATTTTGCCACGCTTGGCAAGTCCAAATGACTCACCATCGCTGCCAAATTTTTGCCCCCCGAGTGGAGGGTTATGAAACACGTATGTAACGCAGCAGCGATGGCGAGGCATTGTAGCATCTGTGACCAGAGAGTATGCGCTTGACCGCGCGAGTGTTGCGAGCGGTTCTCAGTCAGTAGTAGTCTTTGCGAGTTAGTTGTCGCTATGCAGAGTAGCAGTCAGTCAGTCGTTGCGAGTCTGTAGCTCTGTCTAGTTGAGAGCAGTACTCAGTCTGTAGTCGTCATGCAGAGCGGTCGGTCAGTAGTAGCAGCCCAGTGCGGTTGTGTGATGTAGGCGGTCGGCAACAATGGTCAAGATGAGGAATAAGGTATACTGTTAATTAATATAATCATTAGATAATGAAAAATTTTATTTATTGTAATTATTCTCCAACAAGTCTCCCAATAATAATTTTTTATTTCAAAAGCATTTTCTCAAAAGTTTAATTTTTTTTGAACTAAAGATCTCGTTGCACTTCCCATTTCATTCCACTTCTTTTTGAAGAAAAATTTCACTAGAATTACAAAAAAAAAGGAGAATATTATTATTTGCAATGCAGTTCCTCCGAGCGGTGCGCAACAACAAGAGCAGATATGTGACATCCATTTATTCTGAGGTAAGACTTTAATTTTGATTGTTTTTACACAGGGCCAAAGACCGATATTTCGGTTTAATTGAATTTTCTTGTCACTGAATGGACTTTAATTTTTTTGAAGGATTTATATTTGAGTCAGATTGCGTATTTCACATTTTTGTTGCCATTGTCAGTACATTTCATTGTGGGCAGGTTACGCTTAGAGCAATGTCCATCAGCATTTCTAATTAGCATCGTCCTTTCTTTAAAATTTTTGTAGGGAGGTTACACTTGGCTCCCATTTCTATTAAGTATTGCTATATATATTTTCTTATATAAAAAAATACGGTGGGGAGGTTACACCATCTGTTAAAAACCCTCTTTCTCGGTGCAGGTAGACATATCATGCTGAAATTTACGTGACATATGAAGACCTACCGTCCCTTGAGTGTGTAAAAATTTGCAGCTTCAAAGTGAATGGGACGAGAAAGTAGGGCCATGTATATAGGGTGTTCCATTTAACTGATGGCCAGCTGCCCAGGGTATTGCAGGCTCACCACGGAAGCCGCGCCTGCCAGTCGAATGGATCCCACGGGAGGGCACTAGCCTCCCCCCCCCACCCCCACCACCCTGCCTTTTCTGGGTTTTTGCCTGACAGCCGTACAGACATACGCCCTTGTCGGTCACCAGTTTCATTCGAGCAGTGTAACAAGCATCACGAGTATAACAGTGAAGTTTGCGAATGCAACAATGGCAACAGTGAATTATTCAGTTCCACAACATGTGTTCATTTACGATTCGTGTGTGCATACAAAGTCTGCTCGTGCTGTTCAGAGATTGCTTGAACAGAAGTTGTTAGGTCTTCGAGTTCCGAGCCGTGATGCAGTTCGCAAAGTACGAGGTGCATTCAAGTTCTAACGCCTCCGATTTTTTTTCTTCAGACTGGAAAGAGATAGAAACATGTGCATTGTTTTAAAATGAGGCCGCGTTCATAGTCAATACGTCCCAGAGATGGCAGCACCATACGGCAGATGGAATTTTACCGCCAGCGGCGAGAATGAGAACGGTTTTAAATGCTTAAAATGGCGACGTTTTCCTTACTTGAACAGCGTGCAATCATTCGTTTTCTGAATTTGCATGGTGTGAAACCAACTGAAATTCATCAACAGTTGAAGCAGACATGTGGTGACGTAGTTACGGATGTGTCGAAAGTGCGTTCGTGGGTCGACAGTTTAATGAAGGCAGAACATCGTGTGACAACAAACCGAAACAACCTCGGGCTCGCACAAGCCGGTCTGACGACACGATCGAGAAAGTGGAGAGAATTGTTTTGGGGGATCGCCGAATGACTGTCGAACAGATCGACTCCAGAGTTGGCATTTCTGTGGGTTCTGTGCACACAATCCTGCATGACGACCTGAAAATGCGAAAAGTGTCATCCAGGTGGGTGCCACGAATGCTGACGGACGACCACACGGCTGCCCGTGTGGCACGTTGCCGAGCAATGTTGACGCGCAACGACAGCACGAATGAGACTTTCTTTTCGTCGGTTGTGACAATGGATGAGACGTGGATGCCATTTTTCAATCCAGAATCAAAGCGCCAGTCAGCTCAATGGAAGCACACAGATTCACCGCCACCAAAAATATTTCGGGTAACTGCCAGTGCTGAAAAAATGATGGTGTCCATGTTCTGGGACAGCGAGGGCGTAATCCTTACCCATTGCGTTCCAAAGGGCACTACGGTAACAGGTGCATCCTACGAAAATGTTTTGAAGAACAAATTCCTTCCTGCACTGCAACAAAAACGTCCGGGAAGGACTGCGTGTGTGCTGTTTCACCGAGACAACGCACCTGCACATCGAGCTAAAGTTACGCAACAGTTTCTTCGTGATAACAACTTTGAAGTGATTCCTCATGCTCCCTACTCACCTGACCTGGCTCCTAGTGACTTTTGGCTTTTTCCAACAATGAAAGACACTCTCTTTGGCCGCACATTCACCAGCCGTGCTGCTATTGCCTCAGCGATTTTCCAGTGGTCAAAACAGACTCATAAAAAACCCTTCGCCGCTGTCATGGAATCATAGCGTCAGCGTTGTGAAAAATGTGTACGTCTGCAGGGCGATTACGTCGAGAAGTAACGCCAGTTTCATCGATTTCGGGTGAGTAGTTAATTAGAAAAAAAGTCGGAGGCCTTAGAACTTGAATGCACCTCGTAGTTAGTAAATTTCGTCAAACGGGAAGTGTTCAAAAATGTTCAAATTTGTGTGAATTTCTAAGGGAACAAACTGCATAGGCCATCGATCCTTAGACATACACATTACTTAAACCAACTTATCCTAAGGACAAACACACACACCCATGCCCGAGGGAGGACTCGAACCTCTGGTGGGAGCGGCCATGCAGTCCGTGACATGACGCCTCAAACCGCATGGCCACTCCGCGCGGCAAACGGGAAGTGTTCTGAAGACACGAAGCGTAAACGACGATGTACAGTGCTCATTGAAGCTCGTCTCGATAACATTGCACACCACCGGGATAATTCCCTAAAAAGTGTCTTAGACATATTTTGAAGCAAACACAAATATTGTGTGTATAGAGAGGTGCTAGGCTGCTTGGTCTAAGGCCCTATAAGGTATCAGTAGTACAGGAACTTCGACCTGGTGATCCTGCGCACAGGGTTAAGTTTTTTCACCGGGTTTTAAAACGAGTGCATGACGATGAAATGGATCCTTACCTCATTGTGTTTTCAGACGAGGCTCAGTTCCGTTTACACAGGTACGTTAATTCATAAAACTGTCGACACAGGAGCTTGTGCTTCATGAGGAACACCTTCGTGATCAGAAAATAGGGGTGCGGTGCGCAGTTTATCACGGTACAGCCACGCCCGCCCCCCCCCCCCCCCCCCCAGATCTCATATGAAATGTTCGATACCACCTTTTTTGTATGCATCAGGATAGCTATCGGACAAGTCAATGCTTCCTAAGGCCTTGTATGCGTGTCTTTATATGTATGATTCTGTCCTATTTGATAAAAGACATGATATTCATTGCAAAGGAATGTGGAATGTTCTAGAAAGACGTGCGTTGTCGTAATTATTGGTGGATTGTTGTCATTGATAAAATTATGTACATACACTAAATTAAGTAACTAATCACGAAACTGAAGTAATAAGTCCTTAGCAATAAATAACACGAGACTGCAGGGATGTTAGCATGAAAAATCAATGCTTCTAATTAGCAAAATGGTAATCTAAAAATCCAGTAACAGAAGACCTCCCTATCTTGTGAAACAGCTTAAAAGTTGTTACCAAGCGATGTGTTTTCATTTGTTATTTATTTTTATGTCTTCTTCTGTAATTAATATTCTTTGTAATTAGATTTCTAATTAACTGTCTAATTGTTTACATCTCCCACTTTTCCAATTTCCTGAATTTGAGGGCTTATTTGTGCATTTTATGTATGTAATCGGATAAAGCACGAGCTCTGTACTACCAAATCGAAACTGTAACTAATTACGTACCGTAACTAAAATAATATGAGAGACATTACTCTAATTAAAGTTCAGAATGATTTTCTTATGGAAAACTAAAGATATTACTATAAAATATTGACACAGAATATTGAATTTTATACCTCATTCGGCTGTGTCATCAGTATCTTTACATTTTGCAAATTTTAATTGTAACATCAAAATTGTACAAAATTAATAATGGATTATTTTGGAAGCTATTGTTAAAATTCTATATAAAGCGATGCTGCAATGCTGCAAGTCGGTCAGTTCTCAAGTTACTTTTCGAAGTCAAAGAGGTCAGTTAAGTCTGTCCGTGTTTTGTTTATATGACGAGTGTGCAGTTCTGATGTCATTAATGTGTACAAATTTTGTGAATCATGAAAATTTTGCATTAATTCATCAATGCACCAGGCAGAAGAAACTTAAGTAGCATTTAACATGAATCGTTACAAGTTACTGGTGACAGAGTAACAGGCGCATTTTCTTTTTAATGACACAGTTACAGGTGAAATATATGTGCAAAATATTTTGTGACAGGTTTTTAATGAACTGAGTGAAAGAGAACGAGGTTCAGCGTAATGAGATTTTCACTCTGCTGCGGATTGTGCGCTGATATGAAACTTCCTGGCAGATTAAAACTGTGTGCCAGGCCGAGACACGAACTCGGGACCTTTGCCTTTTGCGGGCAAGTGCTCTACCAACTGAGCTACCCAAGCACGACTCACGTCCCATCGTCACAGCTTTACTTCTGCCAGTACCTCGTCTCCTACCTTCCAAACTTTACAGAAGGTCTCCTGCGAACCTTGCAGAACTAGCACTGCTGAAAGAAAGGATATTGCTGAGAAATGGCTTAGCCACAGCCTGGGGGATGTTTCCAGAATGAGATTTTCCCTCTGCAGCGGATTGTGCGCTGACATGAAACTTCCTGGCAGATTAAAACTGTCAGCCGGACCGAGACTCGAACTCGGGACCTTTGCCTTTTGCGGGCAAGCGCTCTACCATCTGAGCTACCGAAGCATGACTCACGCCCCGTCCTCGCAGCTTTACATCTGCCAGTACCTCGGCTCCTACCTTCCAAACTGTGAGCTGTGAGGATGGATCGTGAGTCGTGCTCGGGTAGCTCAGTTGGTAGAGCGCTCGCCCGCAAAAGCCAAAGGTCCCGAGTTCGAGCCTCGGTCCGACACACAGTTGTAATCTGCCAGGAAGTTTCGAGGTTCAGCATTTTTGTCAACAGGATTCAGCAACAGCTCAAACAGCGTACGCTCCATGAGTAAACACTTCCGGGCTAAGTTGCCGTGGTCGATCCGTAAAACTTCTTCTCCCTGACGTTTCGTTCTCAACTACGGAGAACATCTTCCGAGGTGAGTCGACGACCAAACTTCCTCGGAAGATGTTCTCCGTAGTTGAGAACGAAACGTCAGGGAGAAGAAGTTCTACAGATCGACCACGGCAACTTAGCCCGGAAGTGTTTACTGATGAAGACGCCGGCCGTGAAAGCCTACATAAGTGTATGTTCCTTTGCACGCAGTTGACGATGTGTTCGATGAAGGAGTGATTAATAACGATATCAGGCCCGCTAGAAGTCCTGATTTAACTCTGTACCATTTTTATTTGTGGGGTACACTGAAGGACAAAGTCTACACAATAAACCCCCACACGATAGAGGAACTCAAGAACAACATCCGTGAATCGATTAATTCAGTATCTCACAGAGAATTACATCGTGCGATTAATAATTTGTTGAACAAATGTCAGAAATGCGTGGAAAATAATAGTAGGTAGTTCCAGCGTCTGCTTGCGTGACATGGGTGAGTACACAGTTTATTTGCTTATATTTTAAATGTAGTCATGTCGTGCTGCAGCAGAAGATGGGCGACGTGGCGTCTCGCCGCCCAGCAACGGAACGCTCGCTGCCAGCCACCTACTGCGCCGTACAGGCGGCCATCAGGTAAATGGAACATCCTGTACATTGCATATTTTGATACTCACACTCATAAAAAGCTATAGACCTAAAATTACACTACTGGCCATTAAAATTGCTACACCACGAAGATGACGTGCTACAGACGCGAAATTTAACCGACAGGACGGAAGAAGATGCTGTGATACGCAAAGGATTACCTTTTCGGAGCATTCACACATGGTTGGCGCCGGCGGCGACACCTACAACGTGCGGACACGAGGAAAGTTTCCAACCGATTTCTCAAACACAAACGGCAGTTGACCGGCGTTGCCTGGTGAAACGTTGTTGTGATGCCTCGTGTAAGGAGGAGAAATGCGTACCATCACGTTTCCGACTTTGATAAACGTCAGATTGTAGCCTATCGCGATTGCGGTTTATCGTATCGTGACATTGCTGCTCGCGTTGGTCGAGATCCCATGACTGTTAGCAGAATACTGAATCAGTGGGTTCAGGAGGGTAATACGGGACGCCGTGCTGGATCCCAACGGCCTCGTATCACTAGCAGTCGAGATGACAAGCATCTTATCCGCAGGGCTGTAACGGATCGTGCAGCCACGTCTCGATCCCTGAGTCGACAGATGGCGACGTTTGCAAGACAACAACCATCTGCACGAACAGTTCGACGACGTTTGCAGCAGCACAGACTATCAGCTCGGAGACCGTGGCTGCGGTTACCCTTGACGCTGCATTACAGACAGGAGCGCCTGCGATGGTGTATTCGACGACGAACCTGGGTGTACGAATGGCAAACCGTCATTTTTTCGGATGAATCCAGGTTCTGCCTACAGCATCATGATGGTCGCATCCGTGTTTGGCGACATCGCAGTGAACGCACATTGGAAGCGTGTATTCGTCATCGCCATACTGGCGTATCACCCGGCGTGATGGTATGGCGTGCCTTTGGTTACATGTCTCTGTCACCTCCTATTCGCATTGACGGCACTTTGAACAGTGGACGTTAAATTTCAGATGCGTTACGACCCGTGGCTCTACCCTTCATTCGATCCATGCAAAACCCTACATTTCAGTAGGATAATACACTACCGCATGTTGCAGGACCTGTACGGGCCTTTCTAGATACAGAAAATGTTCTACTGCTGCCTTGTTCAGCACATTCTCCAGATCTCTCACCAATTGAAAACGTCTGGTCAATTGTGGCCGAGCAACTGGCTCGTCACAATATGCCAGTCACTACTCTTGATGAATTGTGGTATTGTGTTGAAGCTGCATGGGCAGCTGTACCTGTACACGCCATCAGAGATCTGTTTGACTCAATGCTCAGACGTATTAAAGCCGTTGTTACGGCCAGAGGTGGTTGTTCTGGGTACTGATTTCTCAGGATCTATGCACCCAAATTGCGTGAACATGTAATCACATGTCAGTCGTAGTATAATATATTTGTCCAATGAACACCCATTTATTATCTGCATTACTTCTTGGTGTTGCAATTTTAATGGGTGCTAGTGTATTTCAGTGTGTGTGTGTGTGTGTGTGTGTGTGTGTGTGTGTGTGTGTGTGGGGACGCAGCTGTGAGTACCCCAGCTGGTGGATGAGGGTGTGAATGCTGCCAGCAGAGAATTTGACTCTGGTCTGTCAATCAACTCGAATGAGAGTGTTGCAATTTTAATGGGTGCTAGTGTATTTCTGAGTGTGTGTGTGTGTGTGGGGGGGGGGGGGGGGGACGCAGCTGTGAGTACCCCAGCTGGTGGATGAGGGTGTGAGTGCTGCCAGCAGAGAATTTGACTCTGGTCTGTCAATCAACTCGAATGAGAGTGTCCGCACGTTCCACCATTGAATAGTCACAGCTGTGTGTTGCTGGCCGGCCGGCACGCAGGAGATGCGACAGGTTTGCGCGACCTTGTCGCGTTGATGACACACACCTCGCCCTATGACTCATCGTGCTTTTGTTCACAGCGTGGTTTCCATAGGCATTCTTCAATGCCCATAAATATTTGCGAAGGTGTATTTTCTGGCAAAAGAAAATCAGTGACAGCTCTGTGCTTGGAACGCACTTCTGTTACACATACCATTCTGAAGGCTACATATAGTGTGGCTACTTATTTCATCTTCATGAAACTATAGGGGCTGAAGGGTAAGTAATCCACAATGTCCTACAACAAAATTTTGCTTTTTTTTAACCGAAATTTGTCGAGAAAAAAGGTATGTGTTGCATCACATATTGAAAGCCCCTCGCATGTATCATGTTCCACGCCACTCACAATAACACTTGCATCGTGTGAAAAACAGAAAGCTTTTTGAGTGATTTTCAATGTTTGGTAGCAGGTCAGTGTTAAAGCAGAGAGGACAAGAAATAAATCACCCATAGGAGATGTCACACTACCACCGCCTAACAAAGACTCTAAAATCGATAATGGACTGAATTCATCGAGGATTGGAGTCCACAAGTTTGTCCAGGGATGTTGAACAGACGTGAAGAGATTCAGTGATGATTATGTCACATACAGGTACTGATGCTGATTGCCCGCTGTTCCAAATAGTCCCAGACAATGACTAGAGGATTCAGATCGGGTGGTTTGGGAGGCTAGTTGGCGTGCGATAGGTCCGACAAACCGACAGCGTATCCGTGCAGCCCTGTCATCACGGCTGTTGTCGTCTTGGAAAAGTAGAGCGTCTACGGCACACTCAGCATGGAGGTGTAGAAGGAAGGGCAATGTTTCGTCACGCAGAATGTTGAAATAAACAGCGACGTTAACGTTCACAGTAACCATAGCGAATGGGCCCGGATCATGGGACTAAAAATATCCCCAAAACGGCCCAGAGCCCCTTGTGATCTGAACTACAGCTTCCACACGAAGCCGGTTGGACTACTAACTGGGCCGGCCGCGGTGGTCTAGCGGTTCTAGGCGCTCAGTCCGGAGCCACGCGAACGCTACGGTCGCAGGTTCGAATGCTGCCTCGGGCATGGATGTGTGTGATGTCCTTAGGTTAGTTAGGTTTAAGTAGTTCTAAGTTCTAGGGAACTGATGACCATAGATGTTAAGTCCCACAGTGCTCAGAGCCCTTTGAACTACTAACTGGGTAGTCGCTTCGACTCGACACCTTGCGTCATTTGAGGAGAGGCGAGATGGTGACTCGCTGGACCAAACTACACCTCTCCAGTGAGTCACTGTTCAGGTTCTGTGTTGTTTGGACCTTTGTACATTTGCAGTTTGTTGTGTTTCAGAATATTCCTTGGAACACAGACGCCTTATCCCCCATAATGTGAAATGAGAGATTTGAAAATGATCCTGTAACGCCGGAAATGCACATCCTCCTATTTCCATCTATTCCAAAAAAATGACTCCGAGCGCTATGGGACTTAACTTCTGAGGTCATCAGTCCCCTAGAACTCAGAACTACTTAAACCTAACCAACCTCAGGACATCACACACATCCATGCCTGAGGCAGGATTCGAACCTGCGGTCGTGCGGTTCCAGACTGTAGCGCCTAGAACCGCTCGGCCACTTCAGCCGGCTTTCCATCTATTGTTCTATAAATGTATTCCTTATTTTGTTACCTGAAGATATGACATTTCTGCGTCTTTATATACTGTAATTGTTTTACAATTTGTATATATATATATATATATATATATATATATATATATATGCATTTATGTCGATGTGTAATTGGTTTGTTTTGTAAATATTATTTGTATTTTTACGCTGGGCCTTGCCTAGGGAAAACTATGTTATCAAACGATTACATCGATAAGTCGTGTGGAGAACCAAAGTGTTTAGGATCTTTGGTAGTATTAACCCTGCCGCTTGCAGCACGGGCAGAGCAGAGTCTGGCTGGAGTAGGACGGTGGAGCAGGTGTGTTGAGTGACGCTCCCGCGAGATGCCGCGCTTTCAGGGGTTTGGCAGCATGCCACTACGCGCGACTTACTATGATAGTTTCTGACATGGTGTCGCGGACGGGAAGCATTAGCTGGCGCACATCAAGAGCCCGTTTCGCCTGGTGACCGTGTCGAGAAGAAGGCGCCCCAACATCCAGCTTCTGCAACAGCGACGGCCGACAATAACTGATTGTCGCCACGTCCTCGATCGACGACTACAAACCTTCGCCACGCGGGATTAGCTGAGCGGTCTTAGGCGCCACAGTCATGGACTGTGTGGCTGGTCCCGGCGGAGGTTCGAGTCCTCCCTCGGGCGTGGGTGTGTGTGTTTGTCCTTAGGATAATTTAGTCTAAGTACTGTGTAAGCTTAGGGACTGATGACCTTAGCAGTTAAATCCCATAAGATTTCACACACATTCGAACATCAAAGCTTCAGTCAACCAACAAGGAAGACTGAAAGCACGTGAAAGTTTTAGAACTGTATGGCAAACCTCAGCTTTTCAAACTGTTCCATTTCCATCATTCAAATTCAGCAACTTAGCATGAATCTTTGTTGCTCATTGTCCCAAGTGCACTACCAAGCAGGGTCCCTTCCTTTTCCGAAATGAAGTAGAGTGTCATTGAAATTCAAATGCCAGCATTAAAGGAATATCATTCCATTTCACTGCTTTAATTCCAAAGTTCAGTTAAAGTATTCGTACCTGGCTACAATAACCAAACAGAACTATATTTATATTACACAAGCACAAATTAAGAGTGCAAGTTTTGTTACCATACTTTAGCTTACCTGTAACTGCAGCTCAGCTTGGTATGTACTAAATTTCACCATTGTTAATTGTTCAAAACCATTTAATTCAAGCTCAGTTAAATCTCTTGTTTCCAAATTGCGTAGATTCAAGTTGCTTTTTAGATGATTGTTGAGGTAGCCCAAGACTAACCTTATTTTATTTTATTTCGTAGTGCTTCAGAAACAAAGTTCACTATTAATTTGTGTCACTAAATTAACTTTCAACTTTCTGGTTTTATTAATTCTTTTCCTAAATTAAGTCAGAGCGTAGCGAAATTTATTCCTTCTGACAAACATTGAGTTTTCACACAATACGTGTCAACCTTCAGTTGCCACGCCTCTAGTGCTAATTATATGTGCATTAACCTTTCTTTTTCTGTTATTATAGTAGTTGTCCATAGGACTGGCGACCGTAATTTTCCCCAAATCTCAAATATCTAATTAACGCCAGTTAATTGTTAATGTAACGACCACACATTTACTTTCTTTATTAACTTTAAACTTTTTCAAAATTAATTTCCACCAATTTCATTTGCATTTTTCCTTTCATTTAGATGTAACCCTTGCTTCCTCTTTACTGACAAATTAACTTCGGTGACGATTGCTTTTCCCAAATTTCCTTTATGTGGTGTGCGTACTGTAAGACCTTCGGTACAGACACCATCAGATTATTTGACTTGTCGCTCTAACGAAGTAGGCGAGTGTCAGCAATACGTCTCGTGGTCTTATCATGGCGTGTTTATCTTCTGCCGTTAGGTCAGATGATAGAAATGCCACTTACACGCTTAGAGTAGCAGATTGACGGTGACCAACTTTAAACAAAACTTGATTAATTTTCACACACATTTATTAAAATACTAACAATCATAAAATTACTTAACTTGATTCTGGATGCTATTTACAATTGACAATCCAAAGTTCCTTTGGTCTTGATACGTTAATCTTATTCTCACATATCTCTGATACTTGACAAAGTGTCTATACATTTCTCTTCATGGCTATGTACAGGAATATGGTAATCTTATTAGGCGCAGACTGAAACTTGACTACAGGCTAATGCAGACTGACTAATCAGAGGTCTGTACACTCGTTGTAATACCTCGAGCGTTCAGGTATCACCGTGCGAATGTGATCTGCGAGGAGAAAAGGTTCTACGTTTGCAGCAATCTCATTGGCTGCGTGAAATATTAGTACGCGGATCAGCGGAAGCAGAATTTGGTCCGTCTCTAAGGCAGCGCCATCTCGTAGTGCGGAGATGGACGAGCGCTGCGGCTGCGCTGTCGTGCGTAGCGGGGCGCGCTCTAGTGGGAAAGTTGTGTACGCGCTGACTACGAGGAACTCTGTACACAACACTTTAGGTACACGTGGTTTAATTTTTCACTGTCATTAAGGTCGATAGGTCAGGGGGAGGTTACAATCCAATCTCGAAACTCATTTCTCATCCAAACCGAATATTTCCAGACTAACAAGGGAACCTCCCGATCGCACACCCCTCAGATTCAGTTATAAGTTGGCACAGTGGATAGGCCTTGAAAAACTGAACACAGATCAATCGAAAAACAGGAAGAAGTTGTGTGGAACTATGGAAAAAATAAGCAAAATATACAAACTGAGTAATCCATGTACAAGATAAGCAACATCAAGAACAATATGAGCCTAGGAGCGCCGTTGTCCCGTGGTTAGCGTGAGTAGTTGCGGAGCAAAATATCCTTGGTTCAAGTCTTCCCTTGAGCGAAGAGTTTGATTTTTTATTTTCAGTTTACGTGATAAACTCTTACGTTTTCATCACTTTTTTGGGAGTGATTATCACATCCACAAGAAAACCTATATCGGGCAAGGTAGAAGAATCTTTTTACCCATTCGCCAAGTATACAAGTTAGGAGGGTCGACAACATATTCCTGTCATGTGACGCACATGCCGTCGCCAGTGTGGTGTAGAATATATCAGACGTGTTTTCCTGTGGAGGAATCGGTTGACCTATGACCTTGCGATGAAATGTTTTCGGTTCCCATTCGAGAGGCACGTCCTTTCGTCTACTAATCGGACGGTTTTGCGGTGCGGTCGCAAAATACAGACACTGAACTTACTACAGTGAACAGAGACGTCAATGAACGAACGGACACATCATAACGTTGCGAAAATAAAGAAAGTAAAATTTTCATCTGAGGGAAGACTTGAACCTAGGAGCTCTCGTTGCACAGCTGCTCACGCTAACCACGGCACTCCTGAGCTCAGATTGTGCTTGATGTTGCCTATCTTGCATATGGACTACTCAATTTGTATATTTTTCTTATTGTTTTCATAGTTCCACACAACTTCTTCCTTTTTTCTCGATTGATCTGTGTTGAGTTTTTCAAGGCCTATCCACTGTGCCAACTTATAACTAAATCTGAGGGGGGTGCGATGGGGATGTTCCCTTGTAAGTCCGCTCACAACCCGTAGAAACCAGTAATAGAAATTGTGAAACAGATTTAATAAAAAAAAAAAAGAAGCAACGGACCTAGAACAGTACCCTGTGGCACTTCCCACTTCCATGTACCAGTATAAATTCAAATTTACTCCCTCTTTGTTAACACTGAAGAGGACACACCTGCTTTCCACCCTCGAGATATGAAGCTCCAGAGCGGTAAGCACGGGAGCACGGGACGCGGGCGCTGACTATGGTACTCACCAGAGAAGATGGAGGCGATGGCGGCTATGATGAAGGAGAAGATGACCCCGGGCCCGGCCACGGACTTGGCGACCATGCCGGCCACCAGGTACATGCCGGTGCCCACGCAGGACCCCACTCCCAGGGAGGTCAGGTCCAGCGTCGTCAGGCACTTCTGCAACCAGCAACAGGCGGCGCCATTAGTCTCTCCACGTGTTTGTTCACAGGCGTGGTGCAATTTCTGCTCGCTAAAACTATTAAAAAGTCCACCGTAGGCTCTAAAATTTTTTATTCGTGAACTGGAACAGAGGAAGACTGCATCGTAGTTCCTTATCCAGAGTGCCGCACAGATGACGAAATCGTAATCGAAATAGATGACAGAAGGATAGAAAACAATTAAAACCGCACAAAAGAGGAAAGGCCGCTGGACCTGATGGGATACCAGTTCGATTTTACACAGAGTACGCGAAGGAACTTGCCCCCCTTCTGGCAGCGGTGTACCGTCGGTCTCTAGAGGAGTGTAGCGTTCCAAAGGATTGGAAAAGGGCACAGGTCATCCCCGTTTTCAAGAAGGGGCGTCGAACAGATGTGCAGAACTATAGACCTATATCTCCAACGTCGATCAGTTGTACAATTTTGGAACACGTATTATGTTGGAGTATAATGACTTTTCTGGAGACTAGAAATCGACGCTGTAGGAATCAGCATGGGTTTCGAAATAGACAATCGTGTGAAACCCAGCTCCCGCTATTCGTCCACGAGACTCAAGAGGGCCATAGACACGGGTTCTCAGGTAGATGCCGTGTTTCTTGACTTCCGCAAGGCGTTCGATACAGTTCACCACAGTCGTTTAATGAACAAAGGAAGAGCATATGGACTATCAGACCAATTGTGTGATTGGATTGAAGAGTTCCTAGATAACAGAACGCAGCATGTCATTTTCAATGGAGAGAAGTCTTCCGAAGTAAGAGTGATTTCAGGTGTGCCGCAGAGGAGTGTCATAGGACCGTTGCTATTCACAATATACATAAATGACCTTGTGGATGACATCGGAAGTTCACTGAGGCTTTTTGCGGATGATGCTGTGGTATATCGAGAGGTTGTAACAATGGAAAATTGTACTGAAATGCAGGAGGATCTGCAGCGAATTAACGCATGGTGCAGGGAATGGCAATTGAATCTCAATGTAGACAAGTGTAATGTGCTGCGAATACACAGAAAGAAAGATCCTTTATCATTCAACTACAATATAGCAGGTCAGCAAGTGGAAGCAGTTAATTCCATAAATTGTCTGGGAGTAGGCATTAGGAGTGATTTAAACTAGAATGACCATATAAAATTAATAGTCGGTAAAGCAGATGCCAGACTGAGATTCATTGGAAGAATCCTAAGGAAATGCAGTCCGAAAACAAAGGAAGTAGGTTACAGTACACTTGTTCGCCCACTGCTCGAATACTGCTCACTGGTGTGGGATCCGTACCAGATAGGGTTGATAGAAGAGATAGAGAAGATCCAAAGGAGAGCAGTGCGCTTCGTTACAGGATCATTTAGTAATCGAGAAAGCGTTACGGAGATGACAGATAAACTCCAGTGGAAGACTCTGCAGGAGAGACGCTCAGTAGCTCTGTACGGGCTTTTGTTGCAGTTTCGAGAACATACCTTCACCGGGGAGTCAAGCAGTATATTGCTCCCTCCTACGTATATCTCGCGAAGAGACCGTGAGGATAAAATCAGAGAGATTAGAGCCCAAACAGAGGTGTACCGACAACCTCTCTTTCCACGAACAATAGGAGACTGGAATAGAAGGGAGAACGGACAGAGGTACTCCGCTTGCAGAGTATGGATTTAGATGTAGAATCACGGAAAACCTAAATCAGGATAGCCGGTCGCGGGTTTGAAACATCGTCCTCCCGAATGTGAGCCCAGTGTCCTAACCACAGCACACCTCTGACGACCACAATGTGGGTTACAGTGCTATGCGGAGCAGGCGTGGGATCACGACGTTGTAAGGGAAGTACTCTGTGTGAACAGGGCTTGGAAGGCATAATGGTACCGACCGACCGCCGTGTCATCCTCATAGGTTTCACTGGTTGCCGATACGGAGGGGCATGTGGTCAGCACACCACTCTCCTGGCTGTTAATTCCATAAATTATCTGGGAGTACGCATTAGGAGTGATTTAAAATGGAATGATCATATAAAGTTGATCGTCGGTAAAGCAGATGCCAGACTGAGATTCATTGGAAGACTCCTAAGGAAATGCAATCCGAAAACAAAGGAAGTAGGTTACAGTACACTTGTTCGCCCACTGCTCGAATACTGCGCAGCAGTGTGGGATCCGTACCAGATAGGGTTGATAAAAGAGATAGAGAAGATCCAACGGAGAGCAGCGCGCTTCGTTGCAGGATCATTTAGTAATCGCGAAAGCTTTACGGAGATGATAGATAAACTCCAGTGAAAGACTCTGCAGGAGAGACGCTCAGTAGCTCGGTACGGGATTTTGTTAAAGTTTCGAGAACATACCTTCACCGAAGAGTCAAGCAGTATATTGCTCCCTCCTACGTATATCTCGCGAAGAGACCATGAGGATAAAATCAGAGAGATTAGAGCCCACGCAGAACCATACCGACAATCCTTATTTCCACGATCATTACGAGACTGGAGTAGAAGGGAGAACCGGTAGAGGTACTCAAGGTACCCTCCGCAACACACCGTCAGGTGGCTTGCGGAGTATGGATGTAGATGTAGACATGTAGATTAAAATTTCGTGAGAACATTCCACCGCAACAAAAAACGCCTTTTTGTAATGATGTCCAGCCCAAGTCCTTTATCATTTCGGTGACACTCTCTCCCCTATTTCGTGATAATACAAAACGTGCTGCCCTTATTTGAACTTTTTCGATGTACTCCGTCAGTCGTATCTGGTAAGGATCCCACACCGCGCAGCAGTATTCTAAAATAGGACGGACAAGCGTAGTGTAGGCAGTCTCCTTAGTAGGTCTGTCACATTTTCCAAGTGTCCTGCCAATAAAGCACAGGATTTGGTTAGCCGTCCTCACATCATTTTCTGTGTCTTCTTTCTAATTTAAATTGGTCGTAATTGTAATTGCTACGTGTTTAGTTCAATTTACGGTCTTTAGATTTGAGTGATTTATCGAGTAACCGAAGTTTAACGTGTTCCTTTTAGCACTCATGTGGATGACTTCACACTTTTCGTTATTTAGGGTCGACTGCCACTTTTCGCACCATTCAGATATTTTTTCTAAATCGGTTTGCAGTTTGTTTTGACCTTGTGATGACTTTATTAGTCGATAAACGACAGCTTCATCTGCAAACAACCGAAGACGGTGCTCAGATTGTCTCCCAAATCGTCTATGTAGATGAGGAAAAGCAAAGGTTCCTTGGGGAACGCCAGAAATCACTTCTATTTTACTCGATGACTTTCCGTCAGTCACTATGAACTGTGACCTCTCTGACAGGAAATCACGAATTGTAAGGCGTCCGTAGGTTCTTACTATGACTTTGCACTCGGCACAGGTCGATAGGGCGAACAATCGATTGTGACGTGTTGTGAGAGCGAGTGTCGAGATGCGCCAGAGTGGCTGGAGGGAATGGTGTGTGTGGAGGCCATTATTGGAATACAGGGTTTTTAACCGAGAAGGTTGTCACCATCGCCGTGGTTAGACCCCTAAATAATAAATGAATACCGGGAAAGTGATGAAGGATCTTTGTAAAAGTGAAAAGTGATCAGTGACGTTACCAGTGCCGATATTGAGTTTCGCGTCTGCCGCGCCGGCCTAACCTTGGATTGCAGTGCTGGATGTAGTGATGGATTAGCGTGTGACGATAATGGAGAATGAAGAAAGCCTGTCCTGAGATTAGCCGTAATTAGATATGTATAGCGAAGGCAGTGGCTGTCTCCTTTTTGTGTTTTGAGAAGGATATAAGTTCGTAATTAGTAAAACTGTGTTGGTGTTCCTTATTACCAGACATTCAGTACTATAGTATTGAACAGGATGAATTGGAAAGTAACAACTTCCGTAGCAGTCAGTTCCAGTTACCAGCCCCGTTAGGTTCACAGTCATGTTAACAATGCTATTCGATCAGATCAGGTCGGGATAAAAACGGAGGTGTTATAGAATCCAGTCACATAACCGAGGCCGAGCGGTTCTAGGCGCTTCAGTTTGGGACCGCGCTACCGCTACGGTCGCATGGGACCGCGCTACCGCTACGGTCGCAGGTTCAAATCCTGCCTCGGGCATGGATGTGTGTGGTGTCCTTAGGTTAGTTAGGTTTAAGTAGTTCTAAGTTATAGGGGACTGATGACCTCAGATGTTAAGTCCCATAGTGCTCAGAGCCATTTGAACCATTTGAACCACATAACTGAGACGATATTCCATAAGCACGGAATTTCACTACGAGCCACATGTGTGGTACAGTGTCAAAAGCCCTCTGGAAATCCAAAAATACGGAATCGATCTGAAACCCCTTGTCGAGAGCACTCAACACTTCGTGCATATCGCTTTCCCATGATTTGCCACAGTGCGTGGCGTGGGTATCATAGGACATCACTCCTAATCATGGCTTAAAAGTGACATGCTGAACACTACGTTTCACTCCATCCTCACGTTTTATCTCTCATGCGATGGGGTCCGGGTTCGATTCCCGGCCGAGTTGGGGATTTTCTCTGCCTAGGGACTGGGTGTTTGTGTTGTTCTCATCATTTCATCATCATCATCATCATCATCATCGTCATCATCGTCATTGTCATTCGTTGCTTTGGCTAGATTGGACTGTGTAAAACATTGGGCTGTGTAAAAATTGGGACTTTGTACAGGCGCTGATGACCAAACATCATCATCATCATCATCGTGCTGTCATTTTTCAACAGGATAATGCTGATACAAACATAACGTGTCTGTATGACTTCTCCCCATGATGTAGAGGTACCCTATTGACAACCAAGATCCACAGATCAATCCTCCATAAAGCACGCTTAGAGCTAGCTGGGATGTCGTCTCTGTCCCAAGGCCAGGATGCAGGACATCAACGACCAGCTGAAACAGCCTGCCTCGGGATAGCAAACAGGGACTTTAAGACACCCTTCCCAACATAATCAGCGCAGGCTGGATGGGGTGCAACGTCATACTGGTAAATGAGTTCATACAGCCCAAGTTCCTCGTAAATCTCATTCGACTTTATAATAAATGAAATAACATCACATGCCCAGCCATCCATTAAGTTTCATTTCTTTCCCTGGTTCCCGTCTTGGTGCTTCTTTTGTCAAGCAGTGCAAAGCTCTGTAAATATGCTAAATTGTGGAGAGTGACAGAAGTTTTATACTGGGCAAATAAGGAGATATTACAACGCAAGTTTTAAGAAACATGTCAGAATAATCCAGCCACATTCGGCACTCTCCTGAAAGAGAAGAGCCTCTCCGTAATAGGTGTGAAGAGCTAATAAAAAGTGATCATCAGCTAAGGAAAACTACGCGAGTATGCGACCCAGGAAGAATTAATACACGCAAAGTCAGCAATGGAATGTTTCTTCGAATTTTGTTTTAATATCTATAAATACTTTCTTTTTTTGGTTCCAGAGGTGGCCCCACTTTGTTGTTATTTCATGCTGCATGGTAGAACGGTAGCGAGGTTCCTTCCAGGACAGTTATAACGTATAAGGACTACTATGGTTTTGTGAATATTAAAGGTTTCTTTTTCTCCTATCTTCCTTAAAAAAATAAAAAAAGTGGTTAACGCAACTGCCTAATAAGCAGGAAAGATGGTAGACGGCTTGCTTGCGAAAGGAAAGACCCGGGTTCGAGTCTCGGTGAGGCACACAGTTTTAATGTGCCAGGAAGTTTCATATGAGCGTACACTCCGCTGCAGAGTGAAAATTTCATTGTCTTAATTTTTTTATTAAATTCTACATGGAACCTGCAGTCTCCATTCTCAAGGAACAGAGCCACTGAGTTAATGCTACACTACTGGCCATTAAAATCGCTACACCAAGGAGAAATGAAGATGATATTAGGGTATTCATTGGACAAATATATTACACTAGAACTGGCATGTGATTACATTTTTACGTAATTTGTGTGCATAGATCCTGAGAAATCAGTACCCAGAACAACCATCTCTGGCCGTAATAACGGCCTTGATATGCCTGGACATTGAGTGAAACAGAGCTAGGATGGCGTGTACAGGTACAGCTACCCATGCAGCTTCAACACGATACCACAGTTCATCGAGAGTGGTGACTGGCGTATTGTGACGAGCCAGTTGCTCGGCCGCCATTGACCAGACGTTCTCAGTTGGTGAGAGATCTGGAGAATGTGCTGGCTAGGGCAACAGTCGAACATTTTCTGTTTCCAGAAAGGCCCGTACAGGACCTGCAACATGCGGTCGTGCATTATCCTGCTGAAATGTAGGGTCTCGCAGGGATCGAATGAAGGGTAGAGCCACGGGTCGTAACACATCTGAAATGTAATATCCACTGTTCAAAGTGCCGTCATTGTGAACAAGATGTGACCGAGACGTGTAACCAGTGGCACCCCATACCATCACGCCGCGTGATACACCAGTAAGGCGATGACGAATATACGCTTCCAGTGTGCGTTCGCCGTGATGTTGCCAAACATGGATGCGACCATCATGATGCTGTAAACAGAACCTCGATTCATCCGAAAAAATGACGTTTTGCCATTCGTGCAACCAGGTTCGTCGTCGAGTATACCATCGCAGGCACTCCTGTCTGTGATGCAGCATCAAGGGTAACCGCAGCCACGGTCTCCGAGCTGATAGTCCATGGTGCTGCAAAGGTCGTCGAACTGTTCGTGAAGATGGTTGTTGTCTTGCAAACGTCCCCGTCTGTTGACTCAGGGATCGAGACGTGGCTGCACGATCTGTTACAGCCGTGCGGATAAGATGCCTGTCATCCCAACTGCTAGTGATACGAGGGCGTTGGGATCCAGCACGGCGTTCCGTATTACCCTCCTGAACCCACCGATTCCATATTCTGCTAACAGTCATTGGATCTCGACCAACGCTAGCAGCAATGTCGCGATACGATAAACCGCAATCGCGACAGGCTACAATCCGACCTTTATCAAAGTCGGAAACGTGATGGTACGCATTTCTCCTCCTTACACGAGGCATCACAACAACGTTTCACCAGGCAACGCCGGTCAACTGCTGTTTGTGTATGAGAAATCGGTTGTACACTTTCCTCATGTCAGCACGTTGTAGGTGTCGCCACCGGCGCCAACCCTGTGTGAATGCTCTGAAAAGCTAATCATTTGCATATCACAGCATCTACTTCCTGTCGCTTAAATTTCGCGTCTGTAGCACGTCATCTTCGTGGTGTAGCAATTTTGATGGCCAGTAGTGTACCTCAACTGTTGATTATTAATTTCACTATCGATAACTTCTAACGTAGGTCATCTTTGGTTCGTGATGGTGCTAGTGTTTACAGTGTGTGTATGACTGTTGTCTTACCGGAGTATGTCTGAAAAAAAAAAAGATTCAAATGGGTCTGAGCACTATGGGACTTAACATCAGAGGTCATCAGTCCTCTAGAACTTAGAACTACTTACACCTAACTAACCTAAGGACATCAGACACATGCTCTGGCTGGTGTGGCCGAGCGGTTCTAGACGCTACAGTGTGGAACTGCATACCGCTACAGTTGCAGGTTCAAATGCTGCCTCGGGCATGGCTGTGTGTGATGTCCTTAGGTTAGTTAAGTTTAAGTATTGTAATTTCTAGGGGATTGATGACCTCAGAGGTTAAGTCCCATAGTGCTCAGAGCCATTTGAACCATTTGAACATCACACACATCCATGGCCGAGGCAGGATTCGAACCTGCGACCGTAGTGGTCACTCGGTTCCAGACTGAACCGCCTAGAACCGCTCCACAAAACCGGCCTGCTATCTCTGAAAACTGAGGCTCCGAATTCCCTTGCACAGCTCCTACTTGCAGCAGTTTTGCCTGGGATATGGCATGGTGTGCTCGTGTCACAGGCGGTTGTCGACGATGTCAACCGGCTGCATTCCCGTACGTTATTTGAATGTAGATGTAGGATAGTGAGAACGCGTTTGGTCGCGCTTCGCCTCCGGGAAGAGGTGTGAGTTTCAGCAGCGCACGCCAGCCTAATGGAAACCGACACTCTGGCGACGACGCCTACCGATCGATTGGCGCCGGAAATGACTGGAAACGGAGTTTGCCGGCGGGAAGCGGCGCCGCCATTAGGGTCGCACCGTTACGCCTGAGCAGCGCGGCTGACGGGCACTGCAGTCAGCGGGGCAAGCGTGGGGCTTAACCGACCGTGTGCGAGTCGGCGGCCGGCGCGCCAGCAGCAGCGACGGGTTGGGGGGGGGGGGGGGGGGGGAACCCCGCCTGCCCGCCTGCCGCATTTGACGCTCGTCCAATGGGGCTGAGCCAGCTGCGGCCGTCGAGACCGCACGTGTAGACGATCATTCATATAACTGTGTGATCTTAGCTTTCCCGGCGAATTAACTGTTTGTACTGTCCTTGGGTCTCCAGACGGGTGCAGTCGTTTTGAAACCACTATATTTCGACAGCATTCCTTGCTGTCATCTTCAGGTGATACCTGCGGACTGTCTCTGCTGAATCTCCTCCCCTTTATACTCTCATCGCTCCCCACCCCTTCCCCCGCATCCTGCCGCACGGGGGGGGGGGGGGGGGGTGGGGAGCGAAGGGAAGGTGATTCAGCAGAGACAGTCTCCAGGTATCACCTGAAGATGACGGCAAGGAACGCTGTCGAAATATCGTGGTTTGAAAACGACTGCACCCAGCTGGAGACCCAAGGACAGTACAAACATTCATGTAACTGATTCGCATCGATGGGCAATGAATCCACCATCTTCATCGCGGATGAACAATCATGTTTGATCTTCTGTGGGAATTTCGAAGGACCAAGTATGGACATGGACTGCGGACAGATGGCGCTAGGTGCGAATGTGGGTCAGCCATGGTCACTGTTTCCATCCTTTGTACCGATCGGTGCTGTAGGCTAGCCTCGGTAGTGACGTCATTTTCGGTTCTCTATCCGAAGCTGTTATTCTGTAAGCTTCTGACACGTGTTACCGATCAGTCCCGCCGCCGATTTTCCGACAATTGTACCAAGAGCTTGAGAGGTTCCATGCCCTCTTTTGCATGTCGCCTCTCATTTCCATCAATTTTATTATTGTTCTATGTCATTCACGGTGGTAACAGACCAAATAAGGTTATCGTAATAACAGTATTTGTACTGAGAGCTCAAAAATACTTTTCACTTGATTCCTATGAGTGTTGGGTTACTTCCCTGTGTGGCCTGTGCGAGGCGAGCATCGGGGGATGCGGCACACTGCGTTTCCAATTAGGGGCTGCACTTCCCCGAATTCTGAGGGGTTCGCACAATGGGCTTAAGTGCCTGGCTGAACGACTGACGTCGGACGAGTTTCGCCTCTTCTATGCAGGGTGAAGCGACCTGCGAGACGTCTGAGTGTCGCCGCAGTTCGTGTCTTTACTGTTCCGACGCGTCCGGAACGAAGACTCCTGGCACCGACTAACTGCATTTTCCTCCTGATTTTGAGAATACTTGTGGACCGTGCCCTGCTGGATGCGACTGTCTGGCATGGCATGGCCAGTGGTCTAGGCAGGTTCTTTTCGTAGCCACTCAAATGGCAAGTTCAGTGCCCTCAGCTAAATAGCAGAGGCATGATTGGTCAACTTTAAACTGAGGCTAGTTGACGTCATAAAGCTCTGCTCGAAATTGGAGGGGCAAGCCGCAGTGGCCGAGCGGTTCTAGGCACTTCAGTCTGGAACCGTGCAACCACTATGGTCGCAGGTTCGAATCCTGCCTCGGGCATGGGTGTATGTGATGTCCTTAGGTTAGTTAGGTTTAAGTAGTTCTAAGTTCTAGGCGACTGATGACCTCAGAAGTTAAGTCCCATAGTGCTCAGAGGCATTTGAACCATCAGGGAGAGGCTACAACCCTGTCTCACTCCCTTCCCAACCACTGCTTCCCTTTCGTGCCCCTCGACTCTTATAACTGCCATCTGGTTTCTGTACAAATTGTAAATAGCCTTTCGCTCCCTGTATTTTACCCCTGGCACCTTCAGAATTTGAAAGAGAATATTCCACTCAACATTGTCAAAAGATTTCTCTAAGTCTACAAATGCCCCTCGACTCTTATAACTGCCATCTGGTTTCTGTACAAATTGTAAATAGCCTTTCGCTCCCTGTATTTTACCTCAGGCACCTTCAGAATTTGAAAGAGAATATTCCACTCAACATTGTCAAAAGATTTCTCTAAGTCTACAAATGCTAGAAATGTATGTTTGCCTTTCCTTAATCTTTCTTCTAAGATAAGTCATAAGGTCAGTATTGCCTCACGTGTTCCAACATTTCTACGGAATATCAGATGATATATCGCCTGGCGCATATGTTCTACACGCCAACGTCAATAGTCATACGTTCTAAAACATAGCAACAAAAATGTAATAAACGGGGGCGGAGATATGGTATAAACGCCACAGTATATTGATACAAGGAACTTGTGTACGAAGTGCCGATCAGCGAGGTATTGAAATGATTATGCAGGTAGTTGTGCAAGGCACGGATTGTTCGGTATAAACTGCGGGATAATGATTCACTCTGCAATTTAGTTGATACACTTTCGTATTGCGGGCGGATATGCTGTCAAAAGTGCTGCGCCGTGATCTATTAGTGATGTGTAAATCTGAAAACTATTCTCTAAGAAAAACATTATGACGTCGGGTTACGTCACGCGTTAACGGAAAGCAGCGTGTCTTGGATTCGTCGTAGCACGCAGATACGGAAATCGGAAATTTCTCTGCAGACATCGATCGTTCGTGTTGTATTCAACAGATAGCCAAAATCAAGGAGATCTGCAAGATTGTTGGTATGCACGCTCAAGGATCACTGACCAACGACGCGGACGTCGACGACTCGCTGGCAGCATCAGGAAAGTCGAGACATTGGCAAAGAGGCACTGTGAATTACGTTGTCCTAATCAGTGATGTAAAAAGTCATTATGCATAAGCAACAGTAATTTTTCTTGGTTATTAATATTGCGTGATTGTAAATTGTCATGTTGCAATGTTATTTTGATTTCTTTTCAATAACAACATCCAAAATAACACTTATATCTTGGCTTCGTTCATTAAATTGCTTCTTTGCATAATCAAAGTAGCTTTGCAAAGCCATTAATTTCCAACACTGTCATTATTGTAAATAATTGCTACCAGTACTAATGAGATAAAAGTAAAACTGTTTTGACTCTCTTCATTCGTTGTTCCATTCCACTGCTTCTTTATTTATGTAGTTTGTACTGTTTCTCTGCGTTTTCACGTTTTATTGTTTTGCATTTAATATCGTGTGGATTGTTGTGATGTGCCGATGGAGGTCGCGCGCCACCTAATTAGCAGGCAGAAGCAAGGCACTAGATGTTCAGTTTGTTTAGGGGAACATCCGATCAGTGGTAACCTGTTTAATTTGGGCTAATGTTGATTACCCGTTATCTTATAGCTTTTAGGGAATTACTGGCATCCGTGAGTGTAATGTTCAGTTAAACCAAGGAAACAGTACTGTTCGTGTCATTGAGATTAAAATTTCCAGGCACGAGGAATTAGCGGAGACGGATCGTCTTAGGATCTTTGCTGATGGTGCTATCGTCTATCGTCTAGTAAAGTCATCAGAAGACCAAAACAAATTGCAAAATGATTTAGAAAAGGCAGCTGTATGGTGCCAAAAAATTGGCAATTGACCCTCAACAATGAAAAGTGTGAGGTCATCGACACGAGTGCTAAAAGGAATCCGTTAACTTCGGTCAAATCTAAAGGCCATAACTTCAACTAAATACCTGGGAATTACAATTACGAACAACTTAAACTGCAAAGAACACCCAAAAAAATGTTGTAGACGAGGGCAACCAAAGACTGAGTTTTGTTGGCAGAACACTTAGAGAATGTAACAGATCTAATAAAGATACTGCCCACACTACGCTTGTCCGTCCTCTTTTACAATACTGCTCCGCCACCTGGGATCCTTACCAGATACGATTAACGGAGTATGTCGAGAAAGTTCAAAGGAGAGCAGCACGTTTTGTACTATGCGAGACAAGGGGAAAGACCTATACAGCATTTGGGGTGGACATCATTAAAACAAAGGCGTTTTTCGTTACGGCAGAATCTTCTAATGAAATTTCAATCGCCAGCCTTCTTCTCGACGTGCGAAAATATTTTCATGACGCCGATCTACATTGGGAGAAACGATCATCATAGTAAAATAAGAGAAATCAGAACTCGCACGGAAAGATATAATGTTCATTTTTTCCGCGTGCTGCTCGAGTGTGTAGTAATAGAGAATTATTGTGAAAATGATTCCATGAACAGTCTGCCAGGCATTTAAGTGTGGTTTGGAGAGTATCCATGTAGATGTAGCTGTGAATGTCTGAGTAGCGCAACACAGTCGGTTCTAGCTCATTGGGCGTTCGAGGAGGTACTGTTTCGGATAATACTGCTACATTTTGCCATGCTACTGATCCGGTATCTTCACATGTTTATCCGTACAGCGAAGAAGCAGAGATGGGAAAAAAAGAAAGATTCAGGGATGGAATTGAAATTCAGGGTGAACGGATATGAACGATGGGATTCGGTGTGGACACTGCTATTTTCAGTGAAACCGAGGAAGTGTTGCAATATTTATTAAGCACAGTGAACAGTCAAATGAGCACATCCAATGGACTGTGTGAAAGCTGGAAACGGAAGTGGTGAATTTGTGATAAACTTGACATTGTAACTTTTGACCAAGAACTGAAAGAATTCCGCTACCTTGGAAGCCAAATAACACATAATGGACGAAGCGAGGACGATATATAGATGAGACAGAAGCAAAGAGGGCATTTCTGGCCAAGACAAATCATCCGGTATCAAACGTCGGCTTTAATTTGAGGGAGAAATTTATTACAGCGTGAATATGGTGTGCAGAACAGTACAGGAGCGAATCATGGGCTGTGAGAGGAGTTGAGAAGATGACTTGAAGCATTTGAGATGAGATGCTGTAGAAAAATGCTGAAAACTAGGTGGACTGATGATAAGCGAGGAGGTTCTCCGCAGAATCGGTGAGGATAGAAATATGTGGAAAACGCACACAAGAGGATGGGACAAGATGATAACGACATGTGTTAAGCTGTCAAGGAACATGAAACTTCCTGGCAGATTAAAACTGTGTGCCCAACTGAGACTCGAACTCGGGATCTTTGCCTTTGGCGGGCAAGTGCTCTACCATCTGATCTACCGAAGCATGACTCACGCCCAGTCATCACAGCTTTACTTCTGCCAGTACCTCGTCTCCTGCCTTCCAAACTTTACAGAAGCTCTCCTGCGAACCTTGCACAACTAGCGCTCCTGAAAGAAAGGATACTGCGGAGACGTGGCTTAGCCACAGCCTGTGGGATGTTTCGAAATGAGATTTTCATTCTGCAGCGGAGTGTGCGCTGATATGAAGCTTCCTGGCAGATTAAAACTGTGTGCCCGACCGAGACTCGAACTCGGGATCTTTGCCTTTTGCGGGCAAGTGCTCTACCAACTGAGCTACCGAAGCACGACTCACGCTCGGTCATCACAGCAGTCAAAGAACTTTCTGCGTTGTGCTAGACGGACCTGTAGAGAGTAAAAACTGTAGAGGAAGACAGAGACTGGGATACGTCCGGCAAATAACTCAGGACATAGGTTGCTGATCACCAGACTCTGCTTGTCACGGGACTTTTCGGGATTTCTGGATTCCCTTAAACCTGAGCTCTCCACTGACTTGCGTTCTCTGTAATTCTGAGCACATTTATGAAACATATAAGAAGCCATCATTCATTATTTTCTAATTTTCATCTGAGATGAAGAGGCTGGAAAAGGAGAGTAAGGCTTAGCAGACCGCATCAAACCAGTCACGAGATTTATGACTAAAAAAAGAAATAAACAAACAAAAAATTAAAAAAATAGAAATACAACGCTCTGTTCGTACGGTTCAGCCCCGCGCCGCAGATTTTTTCGTATTAATATCTAATGGAATTATCACTCTCTTTAAAGCACCGGTTACACATAGTAGTGCAATGGTTACAGAAAAGATAAATCACAATTTTGAACTGTTGCTGCCTGCTGTATGGGCGATGGGCCAGCCACGTAATCGCTTTGCACCGCTTTTTTATTTCCCATTCGCCGTTGTCGCAGCTCTAACATTCGCTTGTCACGGGACATTTCTGAGGCCTTCTGGATTCCTTTCGAAGAGACCTTTCCACTGCCTTGCGTTTTCTATAATTCTGAGCACATTTGTAAAACATGTAACAAGCCATCTTTCATTATTTTGTAATTTTCAATGTAATACCGATTTTCACATTTGTTCTAGCGAATATTTTCCTAATGCTATTTTGTCTAAAACTGACATGGTGAGACCGTGGCTGTGTACAATTAATATAGGTTGAATCTTACAAAGAATAAGACAGCAACCAACCACTATTAATACTGCTATTTATTTAAGTAAATAACGCCGTACCCGGTTTCGAACTGACACGTTCATCATCAGACGGCTGTTCACGAGATTTGCAAAATTTATAAAATTGAAATCTTTGTGTCTGCTTCACACGTGGCAAATACTTTTTGGTGTGTGTGTGTGTGTGTGTGTGTGTGTGTGTGTGTGTGTGTGTGTGGTGCTTTGCACAATATGGTGATGCGCAAATCATGTAAGTGCTGCATATATTTTGGAATATTTGAAAAATACAATCCTGCAAATTCGCAACAAATCACGCGGAATTTTCGATGGCACCAACACACGAAGAATATTTCGCCACAGTGGAAGAATAAAAATCGAAAACTGACGATTATGTAAAGTGTATCTTGGAAATCTCGTGTACAGCCGTCTGATGATGAACTTGCCAGTTCGAAATCGGTTAAGGCGCTGTTTACTTAAATAAGTAGCAGTATTAATAGTAGCTGCTTGCTGTCTTCTTCTTTGTAAGAGTCAACCTACATTAATTGAATATTTTCCTGCCTCTCATTGAGTCGCAGTAGTTATCTACAATGTCTTCACGATGACATCTGAGTCGATATCCTAGCTAAACGCATTTCCACAGTACACGAATTTATGTCTAACTGAACATGAAGTTTCTTCCTACACAATCGTACGGATGCGCTTACTCTCATAGAATGACAGCATAGGCAAAACACATACTTCGGGACCTACACTTTGAGACATGACCTATCCAATGCGTACACAACCATTCTTTATGTGATATTAGCTTCATAAATATTAGCGATTCTAATCTATCTTTTGTCACACAACAAAGTTCGACAGACCGGCGAATAAATGTTTTCACTTCAAAAATAAATAATCTACACTGCTATACAAAGAAAAGCAATTGTTGGGGTTTTATCAAAAATCTCGGAAAATACTTGACCGATTTGCAACAAATGTTTATACGAAGCTCTAAAGCCCGGTCCACACGCAACGATTTGTCTGCGCAGACATTGGCACAGATGTCTGTACATGCAAAATATCGCTGCAAATATGGTGTGTTCACACGACACAAACCCCAGTTTACTACTCGCCCGCCATCTGTCGGTGTAAAAAAGAAATATCAGTGGCAAGCGACTACGCTCCCCGTAAACGTCAAAAACTTAATTCAGTTATTTTGAAATACAGAAATAGAGGAAGTTCTGCGGTGGTCTGTGTTCGCAACTTGTGTTGCAAAAAAACATTCAGACCAACCGCAGGAAACAGAGAAAGCGGTCAAAATGGTGTAGACAGTGGCTGCTAAAGCGAAAGCAGTTTTCTCACGTAAATTTACTGAGAGAGTTGCAGGGCGAACCTGTTTTCTTTTACATTACATCGTGCTCCATTTCCTGGCACATTGGCACTCCAATTTCATCTTCAATTGTACTCCTGCTTGGTCTCGGCGTTTCTTGATCACTAAGAAAGCCAAGCAGATCAAAATACCATAACGTTGGCTGGTATACTTGATATACTCTTACACCAGATCTTCTATATTTCTGAACTTTGGATAACTGTTTTCGGTAAACAGTTCGCTGACAGATTTAATTTACTTGGCTTGCCTTCATGAACTCATCCTTCAAGACAGCGTAAATAGCTTCACATGTGTCTGGTATTATTTCACTCAACGCTTGTTTCGATACTGCAGTTGAAAATTCCAAATCCTTGTAGCTCCTTCCTGTTGCTAGGAATCTTAATGTTACGCCAGCCGTTTATGAGGAGAAATCGCCCTTCTCATACAAGTATTTTTTTCTCATAATATGAGGGGTTACAAGCTTTAAGAGATAATTCTAAGTTTCGACATCCATCTGCAAATAATTTCGCCAGTTCGCAACGATTTTTTTTTTATTGCCGTTTCTCTGTTTGCCGAGGCGTCAACTGCCCGCAATTTTTCAATTAGATCATTGTAAGCTGCTGTCTTTTTGTCTCGGGTCATTATATTCTTTACTTTTAATCTTCCACAAACATGAGTGGTTTCTATATATTTCGCCGGCCGAAGTGGCAGAGCGGTTCTAGGCGCTACAGTCTGGAATCACGCGACCGCTACGGTTGCAGGTTCGAATCCTGCCTCGGGCATGGATGTGTGATATGTCCTTAGGTTAGTTAGGTTTAAGTAGTTCTAAGTTCTAGGGGACTGATGACCTCAGCAGTTGAGTCCCATAGTGCTCAGAGCCATTTGAACCATTTTTTTCTATATATTTCAATGAATTCACTTACAAACTCTCGAGGACACTGACGAGTATCAGCCATTTTAATGCCCTGTGCGCACAAATACAAACACTAGACTGAGCAAACAGTTGTTCCGCGCCAGATTTGCGGCGATCTCCTGTCCACACGCTCCAACTTGTCTGCGCCGATGTGGTTTGAACCCACAGATTTGAGAGGTTTCGCTCAAATCTCCAACTCCAACTTCCAGGTTTGCACACACCTCAGGTTGGTGCAAATCTTCTGTCCACACGCAACGATCTGTCTGCGCAGATGTGATGTGCGCAGACATTTGCGCAGACAGGTCGTTGCATGTGGACGGGCCTGTAGATTGCTACGGTCGCAGGTTCGAATCCTGCCTCGGGCATGGATGTTTGTGATGTCCTTAGGTTAGTTAGGTTTAACTAGTTCTAAGTTCTGGGGGACTAATGACCTCAGCAGTTGAGTCCCATAGTGCTCAGAGCCATTTTGAGCCTGTAGATTGTTGTTTAAAAAAAATATGTAGCCTGTGTCCATATGAATGTCCTTTAGAGCTCCGTATAAAAATTTCAAAGCTGACTGCGAGGAATAAAATGATCAGCTCTCCTGTGAATACACTGACGGAAAAAAGTTCCCAGCACCAAGGAATAACTAATGTAGTGTAATGAAATTTCGGGAACACATTTGCCTAGGTAACTTATTTAAGGGGATACGGAATCGGATTTTGGGTTAAAAAATCGAATTTTTTTTTATTGGCGTATTATATTCTGCCATGTTTCCTCTTTAAAATGACGTATCATACATAGCTCTACTACAATTATAACTATTTTATTTTTATATATTTGTGAGATCGGGTATTGCGCTTTAGTTATACACGTCTCTCGTGGCTGACCATGAACTTTTTGGCAGTACCTTTAAAGTGACATGAATTCAAATATCCCGGTTTCCAGCGACTATTTATACACTAGTTGCCCGAAAATGTTTCTCTCTGGTTTCCTCAAGTTACTCTTTGACTTTGTGGCGGGACTGTTTTGTAAACAGTGTGATATAAGAAAGTAGTTGTTGTTGAGTTATTTCGTATTTAGTGCTTCATTTTTCGCAGTGAAAATGCCTAGAGCTAAAGCAAAAGTATTTAAAAAGCGTGTGAACTGGCAAAAGAAAAGAAATAATGATTCATTAGCAAAGCAAAGCAGTTCATCATCATCACTGTTGGAAAATGTGAATCCACTTATTACTGATTTGCCGAACGAACTTACACCAAATGAAAACAGTGCTTCTCATAAAAAAACTAAGAGATTTGGAAGAGAAATATAATTTACTTGATAGAGGGAATGAAGTTTTTGAACTCATTGATACGAATATATTGTGTGAAGCTCTTGAAAACAGTTTGTGCTGCAAAAAATGTCATGGAAACGTTTCTCTGAAAGTAGAATCCCATGTTGGCCTGGCTGCCCAGTTTAATTTAATATGCAGTGTTTGTAAATACAGCTGTAAGTTTCCAAGTTCGGTTTCAGTAACTGTAAATAATGGATACAAGAAAACTGAACTTTATAGTGTAAATATTAGGTTAGTTTATGGATTGCGAGCAATTGGTAAGGGCAAAGCAGCTGGTGATATGCTATGTGGTGTTCTAAATCTTCCAAGTGCACCTTCAAAGTTTGAAGCTTACAATTATGTTCTAGGATCTGCAGTTGAAGATGTAGCACAGAAGTCAATGCAGGTTGCTGTGGAAGAAGCAGTGGAAGAAAATGACGGCAGTCGTGACCTCACAGTGGCGTTTGATGGCACGTGGCAGAAAAGGGGCCACACCTCCAACAATGGTGTTGTAACAGCAACTAGTGTTGATATTGGCAAGGTTATTGATGTTGCAATAATGTCTAAATACTGTAGGTGCACAGGCAGGCTGAAAAATGAACACAGTGATGACTGTATTGCTAATTATTATGGTAGTAGTGGTGGCATGGAGGTTGCTGGGGTGAAGAAAATTTTTCATCGCTCTTCACAGTGGTATAATGTTCGCTATGTCAAATATCTGGGAGATGGTGACTCTAAAGCATTCAAAGAAGTTTTGGAAAGCAAACCATATGGGAACAGTGTAAATATAAGCAAACTTGAATGTATAGGACATGTGCAGAAGAGAATGGGTGCCAGGCTGAGAAGGTTAAAATCAGTTATGAAAGGGAAAAAACTAGATGATGGGAAAACCTTGGATGGCAGAGGAAGATTGACTGATTCCATAATAGACCACATTCAGAACTGCTATGGCCTTGCAATCAGGCAAAATACAGGCAATCTTGAAGAAATGAGGAGAGCTATATGGGCTTTATATTTCCACACCGCATCCACGGATGAGCATCCACAACATGGTTTGTGCCCCAAAGGTGAAAACAGCTGGTGTAAATACAATAGGGGACTAACAACAGGAGAGAAATACATTCACCACCACAGTCTACCATCAGCCATCATGGCAGAAATAAAGCCCATTTTCAGAGATCTGGCTGACAGAAGTCTTCTGATGAAATGTCTTCACGGAAAAACGCAGAACCCCAACGAGTGCTTGAATAGTGTGATATGGCATCGTCTCCCAAAAACAGTGTTTGTCGGAATTAATACACTACATTTTGGTGTGTATGATGCTGTGGCAACCTTCAATCTTGGAAATATAACTAAATGCCAGGTCCTTCAAAAGTTGGGTATGTGTGTTGGTTCCCGTACGGTACGTGCTATGTTCTTTTTAGATCAGCACAGACTAAGGCATGCTGATAATATAATCAAGACATTAGTGAAAAAAGCAAGACAGGTGCAGAGGGGTGCCAAAAGAAGACTTGAAGATGATTATGAAGACTGTGAAGGGGGTATTAGCTACGGATCAGGAATGTTTTAATCTTCTTTCTCCGTTTCCCGTAAGTTTACTTTTTACTTCATCTAGGAACATTATCTCAGGTACTGGTCAACCTAGAAGTCTGAAATTTTTATGACGTAGTGACATAGGTCCCTATTACATACTGAAACAACGATTTTTTAATTACTTGATTTACAAAAGACTTAGGGGTGATAGTCTAGTAAAAAGCGATGGAAAAAATTTACTTAAAAATAAATGTACAATATCTCTGTAAGAAAATACTTTGACAATAAACTGTTGTTTCAGTATTGTTGTAACATATGAATGCACATACAGTAAAATTTTTACCTCTCTGTCTCCAGTAGTTTGTGAGAAAATGTTCCCTATAGTAGGCATATATTAACATTGCGGGGATAGGTGATTCCGTATCCCCTTAAGTGATTAACGTTGCAAATTCACAGCATAATGCAAGCATGAGAAAATCCATTGCAAATGTGAAAAGCTAGTACATTAGTGATCGACCTAACCACAACGGTTAATGCTGTTTGTGGATGAAGCTAGAGCTGTAGTAGGCGCAGTTCTAGGCCGCCATGTTGTTAGCTATAGCTAGCCACGAAACCAGTTATGAGAATATTTGGATGTGTGACGGTACGTCACATAAATATTGCCATTTTTATCGGTTGTAAACCGTAATTAAGTATTTTATTAATATAATTAGTGTAAAAGATATAGTTAATGTTCTTGAAACAACTTATATGCAGCGATAATTAAAGAGTAGCATAGTTACTTAATGTCTATGAAAATAAAAAAAAGAGACGCGATTGTACGGCCGAGGAGGAAGGGCGTATTTTGTGGCAGACACACTGTTTTGTTTCGCTATACGGAAGGCAGCCATTGAGCGGCTACACATATTTTAAGTAAGTTATTCGTATTTCTGCTTAAATAAACTTGTTATTATTATTAGAAAATGAATTTCTTTGCAATAGTTGTCACCTCAAATGCTCGCAGTGGCTAATTATTTTTAATAAGCATTTTTCAGTAATTTGCGCTGCGAGAAGCTCATCTTCCGATGCAACCTCTGGTCGGCCATTACGCGCCCAAGTATTAATTTATTTTTCAGTGTTAACAGTAACTGTAAATGCGAGAGATTTCGTTATAAGAACCTTTTTAAAATTGCAACAGATAATTAATTTACGTTGAAATTCATGTTTTTAAATTATACAGATTCCACGAATTCAGTAAGTTTTATCTTGGCCGCTCCACAGCAACAAACGAAATTTTCTCGAGCCTTGCTTTGCAGTCAATAAATAGAAATTAACAAAATTACATTCAATTCAGTTAACGGCAACTATATTTTAGTCATCACGTTCAGAATCTAAAGTTGGTACATGAATAACTGAGGCCCTTCAAGAACCCGTTTCATACTTACTTACGCACGTAAGTAGAAGTGATAAGAGAAGACAATACCCCTGAGAGACGGAATCATGCTGATAAATTAAAAATAAATAAATAAATAAATAAATAAATAAATAAATAAATATATATATATATATATATATATATATATATATATATATATATAAACAGGGCGATTCAAAAAGAATACCACAACTTTAAAAATGTGTATTTAATGAAAGAAACATAATATAACCTTCTGTTATACATCATTACAAAGAGTATTTAAAAAGGTTTTTTTTTCACTCAAAAACAAGTTCAGAGATGTTCAATATGGACCCCTCCAGACACTCGAGCAATATCAACCCGATACTCCAACTCGTTCCACACTCTCTGTAGCATATCAGGCGTAACAGTTTGGATAGCTGCTGTTATTTCTCGTTTCAAATCATCAATGGTGGCTGGGAGAGGTGGCCGAAACACCATATCCTTAACATACCCCCATAAGAAAAAATCGCAGGGGGTAAGATCAGTGCTTCTTGGAGGCCAGTGATGAAGTGCTCTGTCACGGGCTGCTTGGCGGCCGATCCATCGCCTCGGGTAGTTGACGTTCAGGTTTCATAACTAAACTTTTTCGTAGGACTCTCCATGCAGTTGATTGTGGAATTTGCAGCTCTCTGCTAGCTCTGCCAGTCGATTTCCCTGGGCTGCGAACAAATGCTTGCTGGATGCGTGCTACATTTTCATCACTCGTTCTCGGCCGTCCAGAACTTTTCCCTTTGCACAAACACCGATTCTCTGTAAACTGTTTATACCAACGTTTAATACACCACCTGTCAGGAGGTTTAACACCACACTTCGTTCGAAATGCACGCTGAACAACTGTCGTCGATTCACTTCTGCCGTACTCAATAACACAAAAAGCTTTCTGTTGAGCGGTCGCCATCTTAACATCAACTGACGCTGACGCCTAGTCAACAGCGCCTCAAGCGAACAAATGTACAACTACATGAAACTTTATAGCTCCCTTAATTCGCCGACAGATAGTACTTAGCTCTGCCTTTTGTCGTTGCAGAGTTTTAAATTCCTAAAGTTGTAGTATTCTTTTTGAATCACCCTATATATATATATATATATATATATATATATATATATATATATATATATATATATATATATATATATATATTTCTTTTGTATATAACGAATAACTTATGCCAACGACGTCACAGCTGGCACACTCAGATGCTCGACATCGAGTTTTTAACTCCGTTTCACAAGAGCGACTTCCTGTTCAAAATCGAATGCTAGGTCTAGCTGCGCGTCACGTTCATACGTATTACTTGCAGCCAACCGTGTCGCGAGTGCTACAGCGTCATCAATGATCAATTGACATTGCTGAGTGCGGAGTTCTAAAATCATGAGTATGCTGCAGACTGCACATGTGCAGAGAAACAGGGAATCTGTGGCGTCGTCTGCTAACATTGCAAGTTAGCCAAGTCACGCATAGCTCATGCCCATTCTAGTAATGGATTTTCTGCTTTTGTCTCTTCTTAACCTTTGTTTTGTTGTTTTTGCTGCATTTTTGTAAGACTGATATTACACTATCATATTTCGTTGTCAAAGCTGATGTGTCAAATATTTATGTCAAAGAAATTTGATGGTGTAATAGGGAACTTCGTCAAATCGCGTCTGTCGTCAAATAAGTATGATCAAATATAGGGCCTCGCCGTTGATTTGATCACAAAAGTCGTTCGTCTTTTGTTAAGTGCAATGCGAACTGTAGCCGCTCGGAGCGCTGGCGTCGCTAGAGCTATTTGACGTCTCTCTAGTATCTTGTAAAGTCATCAGATGATTAAAACGACTTGCAGATAGATTTAGATAAGATACCTGTATGGTGCGAAAAGTGGCAATTGACCCTGAATTTGGAAAAGTGTGAAGTTATTCACATGAGTACTAAAAGAAATCAGCTAAATTTCGATTACGCCATAAGTCACACAAATCTGACGGCTTTAAATTCAGCTAAATACTTAGGGATTACAATTACAAATAACCTAAATTGGAACGATCACATAGATAATATTGTGGGGAGAGCAAACCAAAGCTGCGATTCATTGGCAGAACACTTAGAAGGTGCAACATGTCTACTAAAGAGGCTGCTTACACGCTTGTCCGCCCTATTCTGGAGTACTGCTGTGTGGTGTGGGATCCGGATCATGTGGGACTGACGGATGACGTCGAAAAAGTACAAAGAAGAGCAGATCGTTTTGTACTATCGTGAAATAGGGGAGATAGTGTCACAGACATGATACGTGACTTGGAGTGGCAATCATTCATTAAAACAAAGGCGTTTTTCGTTGCGACGGGATCTTCTCATGAAATTTCAATTACTAGTTTTCTTCTCCGATTGCGAAAACATTCTGTTGGCACCCACCTACATAGGGAGAAATGATCATCATGATATAATAAGAGAGATCAGGGCTGGCACAGAAAAATTTAAGGGCTCGTTTTTACCGCGTGCCGTTAGAGCGTGGAACGGTAGAGAGACAGCATGAAAGTGGTTGATTGAACCCTCTGCCAGGCACGTTATTGTGAATAGCAGAGTAATCACGTAGATATAGATGTCTCTGTAAACATGGCTTCAAAGTTGGTGTGTTCCTTTTCCTCTTTTTTTTTTTTTTAATAAACTTTCTTCGACTAGGTTGGGGGAGGGGTTTGGGGTGAAGAACCCTTACAGCGCATGCTGTTAATTGTGTGTTGGAACATGCTCAAGGTGACATATGTCCACAACCACAACGACAGCCATCCACCTATAGGTCTGGAAACATCCAAGCAGCCGGAATAGAGGATGTGTTCACACAAATACGTTCTTTCTTAGCTTTCCATCCTACTTTATCTATTTTTGAACTCTGTATGCCACGAGTTAAAAAGCGCTTCCCATAAAGTGTACCATATACTTATTTACATTTACATATTCTCCCTTCAAAGCTTTATAAATCACTTCACACATTTCTGGAATTATTTTGGTTAATGTGCAATGTGAGGAGTTTGACAGAGCACTGAAAGACCTGACTCGAAACAAGGCCCCCGGAGTAGACAACATTCCGTTAGAACTACTGACAGCCTTGAGAGAGTCAGTCCTGACAAAACTCTACCATCTGGTGAGCAAGATGTATGAGACAGGCGAAATACCCCCAGACTTCAAGAAGAATATAATAATTCCGATCCCAAAGAAAGCAGGTGCTGACAGATGTGAAAATTACCGAACAATCAGTTTAATAAGTCACAGCTGCAAAATACTAACGCGAATTCTTTGCAGACGAATGGAAAAACTGATAGAAGCCGACCTCGGGGAAGATCAGTTTGGATTCCGTAGAAATGTTGGAACACGTGAGGCAATACTGACCCTACGACTTATCTTAGAAGAAAGATTAAGGAAAGGCAAACCTATGTTTCTAGCATTTGTAGACTTAGAGAAAGCTTTTGACAATGTTGACTGGAATACTCTCTTTCAAATTCTGAAGGTGACAGGGGTAAAATACAGGGAGCGAAAGGCCATTTACAGTTTGTACAGAAACCAGATGGCAGTTATACGAGTCGAGGGACATGAAAGGGAAGCAGTGGTTGGGAAGGGACTGAGACAGGGTTGTAGCCTATCCCCAATGTTATTCAATCTGTATATTGAGCAAGCAGTGATGGAAACAAAAGAAAAATTCGGAGTAGTATTAAAATCCATGGAGAAGAAATAAAAACTTTGAGGTTCGCCGATGACATTGTAATTCTGTCAGAGACAGCAAAGGACTTGGAAGAGCAGTTGAACGGAATTGACAGTGTCATGAAAAGAGGGTATAAGATGAACATCAACAAAAGCAAATCGAGTATAATGGAATGTATTCGAGCTAATTCGGGTGATGCTGAGAGAATTAGATTAGGAAATGAGACACTTAAAGTAGTAAAGGAGTTTTGCTATTTGGGGAACAAAATAACTGATTATGGTCGTAGTAGAGAGGATATAAAATGTAGACTGGCAATGGCAAGGAAAGAGTTTCTGAAGAAGAGAAATTTGTTAACATCGAGTATAGATTTAAGTGTCAGGAAGTCGTTTCTGAAAGTATTTGTTTGGAGCGTAGCCATGTATGGAAGTGAAACATGGACGATAAATAGTTTGGACAAGAAGAGAATAGAAGCTTTCGAAATGTGGTGCTACAGAAGAATGCTGAAGATTAGATGGGTAGATCATATAACTAATGAGGCAGTATTGAATAGGATTGGGGAGAAGAGAAGTTTGTGGCACAACTTTACTAGAAGAAGGGATCGGTTGGTAGGGACATATTCTGAGGCATCAAGGGATCACCAGTTTAGTATTGGAGGGCAGCGTGGAGGGTAAAAATCGTAGAGGGAGACCAAGAGATGAATACACTAAGCAGATTCAGAAGGATGTAGGCTGCAGTAGGTACTGGGAGATGATGAAGCTTGCACAGGATAGAGTAGCATGGAGAGCTGCATCAAACCAGTCTCAGGACTGAAGACCTCAACAACAACATGTGCTTACAAAACAATAGGAGACCTTACTTTTGGGATTACCCTGGTATATCGACATTTTTTGGAAAAATATCGATATAGCGGAATTTTTCAACAGCCCTTGTTCTTAGCGGTTCCACACTGTACACCGGAGGAAAAGTCGCGGTCGCTCTACACTCGAAAGGGTACGATTACTTCGGTGAAGTTTCTGGCCCACGACGATGTTAGGGACGGGTTGAAGCTTTCGTGAAGTGTCAGTAGCGTGAAAGATCGTCGAGAACGTCTTCCTTTCGCTCACTGCACTGTGAATTATCAGTTTCGCCTGCAAAAAATGTGAGAAACGACGCTTCATGGGAAGGGATGGTGTCGTTGACGCCCTTGTCGCCAACCGTTAAGGCCTTTTCGTGTCTCTGAGCGGCGGTGTGCCTGAAATTCATTCCTGAGTCACACATAAGAAAACCGCGTGATTCCAACGCCGAGTACCGCGGTTCTGACCTACATCGCAGAAGTGTCAAAAGAACCCGTCAGATGCGGGTAAGAGTGGGTGCGACTAGAGAGCGTGTGTATACAGAGAGAGTGGCCATAGGTGAAGTTGCCCGTGATTGGTTGATTAGCTTTGGCAGAAAAATGGCGCCAAACGTCTCTCGCGCTTCCTACGTTCGCCGTGCTTTTGAGTTGAATTGAAGTTGGCTCTGAGCACTATGGGACTCAACTGCTGTGGTCATAAGTCCCCTAGAACTTAGAACTACTTACACCTAACTAACCTAAGGACAGCACACAACACCCAGCCATCACGAGGCAGAGAAAATCCCTGACCCCGCCGGGAATCGAACCCGGGAACCCGGGCGTGGGAAGCGAGAACGCTACCGCACGACCACGAGAGGCGGGCGAATTGAAGTTCAGAGGACTTTTGGAAACGATTAAAAGGTATTTGAATTATTGAGAGACTTGTTATGTGTTGTGCATGCATGTTAGATTTAGTTGTATATCGTTTTTTAAGCTCTTATTTCTTTAGCTGTTTGTGCATACTGGTAGCATCACAAGCTTTTCTGAAGGCAACATCTGACAGTCCTTGCTGGAAACGGAAAGTTCCTGTAATTGTTGTGGCATGCTCATTCGACTTTATAGCGCCAAACTTTATTTCGTTCCGAATCAGAACACTAGGCATTATTTTGGTTTCAGTATTATTGCCTGACTGTTGACGCAGGCAAGTTGTAAGCACGTTTTCCGCACTTGTCGTGGTTGGTGAAACGTTATTCGTAGTCAATAATTGTAGGTACTCTTGAAGACAGTTTTTAATAGGCCTACTTACTGTGGGGTAGAAGGGATAAGGTAGTTTTCTTGTTATATTTGGTCGTTATTACAGTAGCCTACATTTAACATTACCTGATTTTTGTAATCTTTTTCGTTTGTTATCTACGAGAGGTATTCAGTATACGAAAGAAAGTCGTAAGCAGTTGTTTACTTGTGACATGCAAAAAGGTTTGAAGACGTGACAAGAAGTACTAGTACGTCTCACACTTTTTGCATGTCGCAAGTAAACAACTGCTTACGACGTTCATTCATCTGACGCTAATACAGGTACGTTAAATCTTTAGCGTTGTGCACTTCCGATACAAAACTAGTGCTATACACAATTTTTTTTATTTACGTTACTTTCATTCCAATATGTCTAGTAAACGAACTTTAAAGGAGAAAAATGCAAGTAACGAATAATTTTTACAGCCACTGTATCAAATTTTCCTGTGCTGTGCGTAGTAGGCTACTATGAGTATATTGTAGCTGTAAAGAAAGGCATTTAACGAATGATTTCGTCATGTTGTCTTGTGCTTTTGATTCGGTGAGTGTATACTCCACTACTGGCCATTCAAAAGTCCCGCCCGCAGTTTGGCAGAAAAATGGCCGCCGTATCGTCCGGTTGGCCACTCTCTCCCTATACAGGCTCTCTAGATGCGACTATCTTCCGTCCTGCGACACGGGCAGAATTGTGGTGAAATTCTACATCTACATCTACCTATACACTCCGCTAGCCACCAATCGGTGTGTGGCGGATGGCACAATTCGCCCCAAAGTCATATTACCCCACCACCTCTGTTCCACTCGCTGATCGCGCGAGAGAAAAGACGACTGATCGCCTCAGTACGAGCTCTGACTTCCCTTATCTCCGAATGGTGATCATTGTGCGATTTGAAAGTTGGTGGTAATAATATATGCTCTACATCCTCGGTGGAGATAGGATTTCGGAATTTAGTGAGCAGCCCCTTCCGTTTAGCGCGTCGTCTATCTGCAAGTGTGTCCCACTTCAAACTTTCAACGAGATTTGCAACGCTCTCGCGATGGCTAAATGTACCAGTCACGAATCTTACCGCTCTTCTTTGGACCTTCTCAATCTCTTGAATCAGACCCAACTGGTAAGGGTCGCATGTTGTTGTTGTTGTTGTTGTTGTGGTCTTCAGTCCTGAGACTGGTTTGAAGCAGCTCTCCATGCTACTCTATCCTGTGCAAGCTTCTTCATCTCCCAGTACCTACTGCAACCTACATCCTTCTGAATCTGCTTAGTGTATTCACCTCTTGGTCTCCCTCTACGATTTTTACCCTCCACGCTGCCCTCCAATACTAAACTGGTGATCCCTTGATGCCTCAGAACATGTCCTACCAACCGATCCATTCTTCCAGTCAAGTTGTGCCACAAACTTCTCTTCTCCCCAATAGTATTCAATAACTCCTCATTAGTTATGTGATCTACCCATCTAATCTTCAGAATTCTTCTGTAGCACCACATTTCGAAAGCTTCTATTGTCTTCTTCTCCAAACTATTTATCGTCCATGTTTCACTTCCATACATGGCTACACTCCATACAAATACAGTACTTTCAGAAACGGCTTCCTGACATTTAAATCCATACTCGATGTTAACAAATTTTCTTCTTCAGAAACGCTTTCCTTGCCATTGCCAGTTTACATTTCATCTCTTCTCTACTTCTACCATCATCAGTTATTTTGCTCCCCAAATAGCAAAACTCATTTACTACTTTAAGCCTCTCATTTCCTAATCTAATTTCCGCAGCATCACCCGATTTAATTCGACTACATTCCATTATCCTCGGTTTGCTTCTGTTGGTGTTCATCTTATATCCTCCTTTCAAGAGACTGTCCATTCCGTTCAACTGCTCTTCCAAGTCCTTTGCTGTTTCTGACAGAATTACAATGTCATCGGCAAACCTCAAAGTTTTTATTTCTTCTCCATGGATTTTAATTCCTACGCCCACGTTTTCTTTTGTTTCCTTTACTGCTTGCTCAATATACAGATTGAATAACATCGGGGAGAGGCTACAGCCCTGTCTCACTCCCTTCCCAACCACTGCTTCCCTTTCATACCCCTCGACTCCTGCCATCTGGTTTCTGCACAAATTGTAAATAGTGTTTCGCTCCCTATATTTTACCCTGCCCCCTTCAGAATTTGAAAGAGAGTATTCCAGTCAACATTGTCAAGAGCTTTCTCTAAGTCTACAAATGCTAGAAACGTAGGTTTGCCTTTCCTTAATCTTTCTTCTACGGTAAGGCATAAGGTCAGTATTGCCTCATGTGTTCCATCATTTCTACGGAATCCAATTTGATCTTCCCCGAGGTCGGCTTCTATCAGTTTTTCCATTCGTCTGTAAAGTATTCGCATTAGTATTTTGCAGCTGTGACTTATTAAACTGATAGTTCGGTAATTTTCGCATCTGTCAACACCTGCTTTCTTTGGGATGGGAATGATTATATTCTTCTTGAAGTCTGAGGGTATTTCGCCTGTCTCATACATCTTGCTCACCAGATGGTAGAGTTTTGTCAGGACTGGCTCTCCCAAGGCCGTCAGTAGTTCTAATGGAATGTTGTGTACTCCGGGGGCCTCGTTTCGACTCAGGTCTTTCAGTGCTGTGTCAAACTCTTCACGCAGTATCCTATCTCCCATTTCATCTTCATCTACATCCTCTTCCATTTCCATAACATTGTCCTCAAGAACATCGCCCTTGTATAGACCCTCTATACAGACGAACAATACTCCAAGCCTGGACGAACTAACGTATTGTAAGCAATTTCCTTTGTTGAAGGACTGCATCGCTTCAGGATTCTATCAATAAACGGCAGTCTAGAATTCGCCTTGCCCGTTACTTGTGTAATCTGATCATTCCATTTGAGATCATTTCGGTCACACCCAGATACTTGACCGATGTTACTGCTTCCAAAGACTGGGAATTTATTTTGTACTCGTACATTAATGGGGATTATCGCTTTGTTATACGCAGTAGGTTACGCTTACTAAAATTGAGAGATAGCTGCCAGTCATTACACCACACATTTATTTTCTGCAAATCCTCATTGATTTGTTTACAACTTTCGTGTGATACTACTTCCCTGTAGGCTACAGCATCATCGGCAAACACTCTAATGCAGCTGTCAATACCATCATCCAGATCGTTAATGTAAATCGTAAAAAGCAGCGGACCTATTACGCTGCCCTGGGGCACACCTGAAGTTACGCTTGTTTCGGTGCCAATATGACGTCATTAACAGACCTCACATGAGCTTCTGAACTGTGGCGTTTTTATCGGATATGTCGACACCTTTCTGTTTGAAGTGTCGCCGAACCCGAGGGTGTTGTCACAGGGAACCGTGCGTTTGGACGATTAGAGAAGAAGGTTGTAGACACGTTTGAGCCGAATATCAAATTTATACGTCGTAATGGGAAATAAATACGAGGTTTCGAAATTGTATTGCACAGTGGAAAAAAATGGCTCTGAGTAGTAAGTGGCTTAAGATCTGAGGTCATCAGTTCCCTAGAACTTAGAACTACTTAAACCTAACTAACCTAAAGACATCACAGACATCCATACCCGAGGCAGGATTCGAACCTGCGACCGTAGCAGTCGCGCCGTTCCAGACTGAAGCGCCTAGAACCACTCGGCCACTCCGGCTGGCCTGCACAGTGCAGTATAGAGCAAGCCAGGGGTCCAGTTGAGAGCTAAATATAGGGTAGAGGCGATTGCAGTAGCTGCTGCTTATGAATATTGAGGCGGTGCGTTACGGTTGAGTGGCAGACCGTGTAATTACTGAAGTTTGGGGTGTAGGTGGGAAAGTGCGAATACATTACGCTCAGAGTTTTCCGAGCAGTTACCAACTTTCAGCTGTTCATTTGCAAGTTTCCTAATTAAAGCAGATCTCTTCTCACGTCAGGTTTGCCCAGCCCCTGTCTCGACCAGGCGAAAGGAGGGAAGGGTTAGAGATTACACTTTGCTGTTTCTCTAGTCTCTTCTTTCATTCCGTTGCTCCATCTGCACTATGAGGAGAATACAACAGAGCCGCTTAATACAACGCAGGATCAAAAAAAAATTGATCCAATGACGACCATCTAGCGAATAGTAGATGTGCTGATAATGGTTTCAGCGTCGTCCACCAACAGTGTAGTGGCATAGCAACCAGAGCGCCATCTGTGTCTACCCCTTAGTTGTTGTTGTTGTGGTCTTCAGTCCTGAGACTGGTTTGATGCAGCTCTCCATGCTACTCTATCCTGTGCAAGCTGCTTCATCTCCCAGTACCTACTGCAGCCTACATCCTTCTGAATCTGCTTAGTGTATTCATCTTTTGGTCCCCCTCTACGATTTTTACCCTCCACGCCGCCCTCCAATGCTAAATTTGTGATCCCCTGATACCTCAGGACATGTCCTACCAACCGATCCCTTCTTCTAGTCAAGATGTGCCACAAACTTCTCTTCTCCCCAATCCTACTCAATACCTCCTCATTAGCTATATGATCTACCCAACTAATCTTCAGCATTCTTTTGTAGCACCACATTTCGAAAGCTTCTATTCTCTTCTTGTCCAAACTAGTTATCGTCCATGTTTCACTTCCATACATGGCTACGCTCCACACAAATACTTTCAGAAACGACTTCCTGACACTTAAATGTATACTCGATATTAACAAATTTCTCTTCTTCAGAAATGCTTTCCTTGCCATGGCCAGTCTTCATTTTATATCCTCTCTACTTCGACCATCATCAGTTATTTTGCTCCCCAAATAGCAAAACTCATTTACTACTTTAAGTGTCTCATTTCCTAATCTAATTCCCTCAGCATCACTAGAGTTAAATCGATTCAACTCCATTATCCTAGTTTTGCTTTTGTTGATGTTCATCTTATATCCTCCTATAAAGTTACTGAAAATCCGTCTTGATTGCAAATTTTTTTAATTCATATTACCGGTTTCGGTTCATTCAGAACCATCTTAAGATCTGATATTTCAGTTACAGCAGTAACCCGTCCAAATCCAGCAACTTTCACATGCTACGTCACATGCTACGTAGCATGTGAAAGTTGCTGGATTTGGACGGGTTACTGCTGTAACTGAAATATCAGATCTTAAGATAGTTCTGAATGAACCGAAACCGGTAATATGAATAAAAAAAATTTGCAATCAAGACGGATTTTAAGTAACTTTATAAAATCACTGATTGCTGTTATCCCATAAGACATTATGTCTGTTTTTGCAAAATTATATCCTCCTTTCAAGACACTGTCCATTCCGTTCAACTGCTCTTCCAAGTCCTTTGCCGTCTCTGACAGAATTACAATGTCATCGGCAAACTTCAAAGTTTTTATTTCTTCTCCATCGATTTTAATACCTAGTCCGAATTTGCTTGCTCAATATGCAGATTGAATAACATCAGGGAGAGGCTGCAACCCAGTCTCACTCCCTTCCCAACCACTGCTTCCCTTTCGTGTCCCTCAACTCTTATAACTGCAATTTGGTTTTTGTACAAATTGTCAATAGCCTTTCGCTCCCTGTATTCTACCCCTGCGACCTTCAGAATTTGAAAGAGAGTATTCCAGTCAACATTGTCGAAAGCTTTCTCTAAGTCTACAAACGCTAGAAACGTAGGTTTGCCTTGCCTTAATCTTTCTTCTAAGATAAGTCGTTAGGTCAGTATTGCCTCACGTGTCCCAATATTTCTACGGAATCCAAACTGATCTTCCCCGAGGTCGGCTTCTACCAGTTTTTCCATTCTTCTGTAAAGAATTCGCGTTAGTATTCCCCTTAATAAGAAGCAATCAGACGAACCTGCCACAGAGAAGCACTCGTGCTTCCTACAGCGAACTGCACGTGTTTGTAAGGGGCCAAGTTGTGGCCTTCTGATTTGTGGGGTAGTCTTTTCAGAGAATTGCCACTCAAACTGGACATACTGCGTCAGCTGTGCAGCGATGCTGGTGTAAGTAGTGATGAGAACATTCTCACACCTGTAGACAAGGTTCTGGACGTCCACCCAGCACAGACGCTCGCCAGGCCCGGTCTATCGTATGGGCTGTGGTGGCAGATCGTGCAGCTTCCACAGCACAGGTAAGAGGGCTTGTGAGTCCAGGTGACACAACGCGGACTGTTGCGAACCGCTTGTTAGCTGTGCGACTTCGGCCACACACACCTCTAACCCGTGTTCCACACACGCCACAGTGTCTGTGTACACGTCTTGACTGGTGCCATCAGAGCATCGCTTGGGAGATGGAGTGGCACACTGTGGTCTTCAGTACGTGTAAACTCGCACGCACGTTAGTTGTAAATAAGCTGAAAAAATAGTAATGCTAGACAAAGCGAAAGACAAGTTTACTTCCATACCTTGTAAGCAGGCTTCTCCGTCCCCAGGTTCCCTGCCTCAAATTATTCCGTGGAGTATTCTCTATGTCCTGTTACATTTTTGCACGCTCTTACGGAAACTCCATTGATAGTGACCGGGTCAAATATCTCACGAAATAATCGTCAAATGAAAAAACTACAAAGAACGAAACTTGTCTAGCTTGAAGGGGGAAACCAGATGGCGCTATGGTTGGCCCGCTAGATGGCGCTGCCGTAGGTCAAACGAATATCAACTGCGTTTTTTTTCAAATAGGAAGCCCCATTGTTTTATTACATATTCGTGTAGTACATAAAGAAATATGAGTGTTTTAGATGGACCACTTTTTTCGCTTTGTCATAGATGGCGCCGCAATAGTCACAAACGTGTAAGTACGTGGTATCACGTAACATTCCGCCAGTGCGGACGGTATTTGCTTCGTGATACATTACCCGTATTAAAATGGACCGTTTACCAATTGCGGAAAAGGTCGATATCGTGTTGATGAGCCGGCCGAAGTGGCCGTGCGGTTAAAGGCGCTGCAGTCTGGAACCGCAAGACCGCTACGGTCGCAGGTTCGAATCCTGCCTCGGGCATGGATGTTTGTGATGTCCTTAGGTTAGTTAGGTTTAACTAGTTGTAAGTTCTAGGGGACTAATGACCTCAGCAGTTGAGTCCCATAGTGCTCAGAGCCATTTTTTTTCGTGTTGATGTATGGCTATCGTGATCAAAATGCCCAACGGGCGTGTGCTATGTATGCTGCTCGGTGTCCTGGACGACGACATCCAAGTGTCCGGACCGTTCGCCGGATAGTTACGTTATTTAAGGAAACAGGAAGTGTTCAGCCACATGTGAAACGTCAACCACCACCTGCAACAAATGATAATGGCCAAGTAGGTGTTTTAGCTGCTGTCGCGGCTAATCCGCACATCAGTAGCACACAAACTGCGCGAGAATCGGGAATCACAAAAACGTCGGTGTTGAGAATGCTACATCAAAATGGATTGCACCCGTACCATATTTCTATGCACCAGGAATTGCATGGCAACGACTTTGAACGTCGTGTACAGTTCTACCACTGGGCATAAGAGAAATTACGGGACGATGACAGATTTTTTGCACGCGGCCTATTTAGCGACGAAGCGTCATTCACCAACAGCGATAACGTAAACCGGCATAATATGCACTATTGGGCAACGGAAAATCCACGGTGGCTGCCACAAGTAGAACATCAGCGACCTTGGGGACCCATGTCCGTAGCAGTCTGGTCCCTTTAATCCCACAACCCACCACCATCAGCGTCGTTGGCCGGTTAATGTATGGTGCGGCATTATGGGAGGAAGGATAATTGGCACCCATTTTATCGATGTCAGTCTAAATGGAGCAATGTATGCTGATTTCCTACGTAATGTTCTACCGATGTTACTACAAGATGCTTCACTGCATGACAGAATGGCTATGTACTTCCAACATGATGGATGTCCGGCACATAGCTCGCGTGAGTTTGAAGCGGTATTGAATAGCATATTTCATGACAGGTGGATTGGTCGTCGAAGCACCATACCGTGGCCCGCACGTTCACCGGATCTGACGTCCCCGGATTTCTTTCTGTGAGGAAAGTTGAAGGATGTTTGCTACCGTGATCCACCGACAACGCCTGACAACATGCGTCAGCGCATTGTCAATGCATGTGCGAACATTACGGAAGGCGAACTACTCGCTGTTGAGAGGAATGTCGTTAGATGTATTGTGAAATGCATTGAGGTTGACGGACATCATTTTGAGCATTTATTGCATTAATGTGGTATTTACTGGTAATCACGCTAAAACAACATGCGTTCTCAGAAATGATAAGTTCACAAAGGTACATATATCACATTGGAACAACCGAAATAAAATGTTGAAACGTACCTACGTTCTGTATTTTAATTTAAAAAACCTACCTGTTACCAACTGTTCATGTAAAATTGTGATCCATATGTTTGTGACTATTACAGCGCCATCTGTCACAAAGCGAAAAAAGTGGTCCAACTAAAACATTCATATTTCTTTACGTACTACACGAATATGTAATAAAAATGGGGGTTCCTATTTAAAACAACGCAGTTGAAATCCGTTTGACCTATGGCAGCGCCATCTAGCAGGCCAACCATAGCGCTATCTGGTTTCCCCTTCAAGCTAGACAAGTTTCGTTCTTTGTAGTTTTTTCGTTTGACGCTTATTTTGGCCCGGTCACGATCAATGGACCACCCTGTATAACAATAAAATGTGAAATGGAGAACTTCGTTTAGCAAAAATAGGTATTTTAACATAAAATTTTGAATAGCTCAGTATATTGTACAGAAAACATTTATAACCTTGACTTCTCTATTTATTCAGCGTTGTCTAAGCATGGTCTACAAACATACCTGATGCATCTTGTACACAAATGTTTGCTCATATTCTTCCGCGCACATCGTCCATTTTGATAAGTCTTGCGAATGTTGCTATGTTGCGGTACTGTATTAGGAAGTGTAACCTCGTGGCCTTATGTGTTGAAGCCAACTCTTCTGCCAACTTGTGCGAAATCTGACGTTTGCTTACTTTTTACCCATTACTTTCTTGCAGAGCAGCCATGCATCAATAGCTGCCAAGTCCAATACACAGAAAACAACATGCATCGGCCATCTGGGACACCCCCAACTTCGCACTGTAAAGTAGGAGCAATTTGCCCAGTGACGTCAACGCTCCATTTAGTGTTATTGTAGTACACCACAGAGTCCGCTAGCTTTATAGGATATCGTTCATTGATAGTAACTGTGCCACGCAACGACCTCACCAGGATCATCATATCTTCCTTCTTTTCTCCTGACAGCATTTTAAAATCATGTCACCTGACTTAAGTATAGTTGTGTGCAAAGAGACTGCAGCAAATGTTTTCGATGAAGGGATTTCCCCTCAAGATTTCTTCACTGTGCCTACGATACCGTACTCTTGTGTTCCAAAGCCTTACACATTTTGCTGTGAGAGTACTATGACATGCAGTATTTCTCCCTACAGAAACAAAGAGGTGAGTAACACTTGTTACAACATGCACTGGAAGAGAAATATCTTTGAAGCGCTGTTCATCTTTGCCTAAGGAACGAAAAGCATTCATCAGATACCTAGAATTTGCAACAACCGCTACCCAAAATAGTACGAAAGCTTTCACGACCGGATGACATATCTCCTGGTAAACCTTCCGGGATGTAAGGTCGTGGTCCATGAAACTCTTCAGCTCCTAACGTTTCGTCCAGAGCTGCGCTGGACATCTTCAGAGGGGTGTTTCTCCTCCGGTGAGTCTTGCCGACATCCCGGAAGGTTTACCAGAATATATGCTACCCAAAACTTTATTCAATTTATTTTTTGGTTTATTACTCGTATATTGAGTGAAAGAGCATGTAGACTTGCATGGAAATAGTTGCCCATGCACTGTGATATTTTCACATCGAACTTAACGCTGCAACGAACTGACAGTGGAAGTTTTTCCACACAGGGATAGCAGATGCAAGCTGATCTATCCTTAATCTTTGGAAACGTGTGTCCTTTTCATCAAAACGTATAAACCGTAAAACTTCTGTGAAATTGAAGCTTCCTGGCAGATTAAAACTGCGTGCCGGACCGAGACTCGAACTCGGGACATTTGCCTTTCGCGGGCAAGTGCTCTACCATCTGAGCTACCCAAGCACGACTCACGCCCCGTCCTCACAGCTTTACTTTTGCCAGTACCTCGTCTCCTACCTTCCAAACTGTGAGCTGTGAGTACCGGCCGTGAGTCGTGCTCGGGTAGCTCAGTTGGCAGAGCACTTGCCGGCGAAAGGCAAATGTCCCGAGTTCGAGTCTCGGTCCGGCACACAGTTTTAATCTGCCAGGAAGTTTCAACTGTTATTCTACTGTGTGGAGATGAGCCAACGGTTCTTCTACGAACTACCAATATTTTATTTGCAATGCAATTCGCAATCTCACATGCACACAGTTTTAATCTGCCATGAAGTTTTATATGAGCACACACTCCGCTGCAGAGCGAAAATCTCATTCTGTGAAATTGTTCGCTCGACCGTACCTGCCAAAACGACGGATGGCGCTCATTCGAGAGGGGAGTTCTTAGTGACACTTTTCACAAAGGTCTTAAAAGCTTAATTTCTTGCAGTCGTGCACCTGACAAATATCTTTTTAAAAATTATAGAAAATGGGAACTAAAGAATAAAGCCTTTGTAAGAAATATGTCTACTGAAACAGAGTACCACTGCAAATGGCGGTTTCAGTCCCTCTAATTAACGCCAAAAGCTGACACGGGTGGAAGTGTACGATGATAAAAGGAAACAAAACGTTCCAGCGAACATGAGCCCAAACAAGCAGCGAATTACAATATGTGACGTGCTAAAGCGGTATTGCATTTCTTGTTAAGGCAGGACATCGTTGTAATTTGAGCCTAATTACGCGAGGACTTGGTTTCAAATACATGCACATTAACTTGGGCAGTACGCCATTGTACACTCATTAGCACCACTTAACCACACATTTCCATTTCTCTCGCAAACGCCTCATTTTCCGACCCATGCTTACTGAAACGCTCTCGTTTCTATCGTTACAAATATGTTTGGGGAGGCCGCGCCAGCATATCGCGGTTTAGGTGCGGGGGGGGGGGGGGGGGGGCTCTGGGTGCTCACAAGGGAAACCCCCATCGAACCCCCCCCCCCCTCCCTCAGACTTTGTGGCAATAGGGTCCAAACGGATAGCTGGTCAAAAACTGGACATAGATCAAGCATGAGAACAGGACGAAGGTGTACAGAATTGTGAAAAAAAGCAAAAGAAAAACAGTGAACGGTCCAAACTTAACAAGTGTTCAAGCTTCAAGCTTCGTGGTAGGCTCGTGAAATGGAAATGAGCGTTTGAGTTGATTGGCCGGGAGGTCCCGTGCGGGGCAGGTCCGGCCTCCTTGGTGCAGCTCTTATCACATTCGACGCAACACTGGCCGACCTGCGCGCCGGATGGGGATGAAATGATGATGAAGACAACACAACACCCAGTCCCTGAGCGGAGAAAATCCCCGACCCAGCCGGGAATCGAACCCGGGCCCCTTAGGACGGCAGTCCGTCACGCTGACCACATTTTTTTTTTTAATCTCATTTTGTTCGCTTTTGTTCGTTGCATCTGCTCGGGGCGGACGTCGTAAGACATCCGTTTAAGTTCGTTGTTGATCGATTAGCTCAGTTTTTTTTATTACAGAGGGCTGCTAACCCTCTGACCGAACACACTGAGCTACCGTACCGGCCAAAATGGTGATGATTAGGACAACACAACACCCAGTCCCTGAGCGAAGAAAATCTCCGACCCAGCCTGGAATCGAACCCGGGCCTTACGATTGATATTCTGTCGCGCTGACCACTTTCTTTAAAAAAAAATTTCTTAGGGCCTCCCTTCCCCTCACAGTCCTTCCAAACGCTCACCTTGTTTTGCATTCTTCGGCTAGCTTCTATGCTTTTGTCGTCGTTATTATTATTATTATTATTATTAAGAGTCCATCCTTCAACCAACTTTTTTTAGTTTTTTATTTTATGTATTTTTTTATGTTCTTGAAGCGAAATCCTCATTTTTCTTACTTTTTGCAAGTGCTCGGCCACCTCTATTTATATTTTTTTAAATTTTTTATTTACTTTTCTTTTCTCGTCTTCCTGTTTTTTTTCTGTAATCCGGATGCCCTAATTAGCTTTGCTAACATGAACCATGGACCTTGACGTTGGTGGAGAGGCTTGCGTGCCTCAACGATACAGATAGCCGTACCGTAGGTGCAACCACAATGGAGGGGTATCTGTTGAGAGGCCAGACAAACGTGTGGTTCCTGAAGAGGGGCAGCAGCCTTTTAAATAGTTGCAGGGGCAACAGTCTGGATGATTGACTGATCTGGCCTTGTAGCACTAACCAAAACGGCCTTGCTGTGCTGGTACTGCGAACGGCTGAAAGCAAGGGGAAACTACAGCCGTAATTTTTCCCGAGGGCATGCAGCTTTACTGTATAGTTAAATGATGATGGCGTCCCCTTGGGTAAAATATTCCAGACGTAAAATAGTCCCCCATTCGGATCTCCGGGCGGGGACTACTCAGGAGGACGTCGTTATCAGGAGAAACAAAACTGGCGTTCTACGGATCAGAGCGTGGAATGTCAGATCCCTTAATCGGGCAGGTAGGTTAGAAAAAATAAAAAGGGAAATGGATAGGTTAAAGTTAGATATAGTGGGAATTAGTGAAGTTCGGTGGCAGGAGGAACAAGACTTCTGGTCAGGTGAATACAGGATTATAAATACAAAATCAAATACAGGTAATGCAGGAGTACGTTTAATAATGAATAAAAAAATAGGAGTGCGGGTAAGCTACTACAAACAGCATAGTGAACGTATTATAGTGACCAAGATAGACACGAAGCACATGCCTACTACAGTAGTACAAGTTTATGTGCCAACTAGCTCCGCAGATGACGAAGAAATTGAAGAAATGTGTGATGAGATAAAAGAAATTATTCAGGTAGTGAAGGGAGACGAAAATTTAATAGCCATGGGTGACTGGAATTCGACAGTAGGGAAAGGGAGAGAAGGAAACATAGTAGGTGAATATGGATTGGGTCTAAGAAATGAAAGAGGAAGCCGTCTGTTATAATTTTGCACAGTGCGTAACGTAATCATAGCAAACACCTGGTTCAAGAATCATAAAAGAAGGTTGTATACATGGAAGAATCCTGAAGATACTAAAAGGTATAAGATAGATTATATAATGGTAAGACAGAGATTTAGGAACCAGGTTTTAAATTGTAGGACATTTCCAGGGGCAGACGTGGACTCTGACCACAATCTATTGGTTATGAACTGCAGATTAAAACTGAAGAAATTGCAAAAAGTGGGAATTTAAGGAAATGGGACCTGGGTAAACTAACTAAACCAGAGGTTGTACAGAGTTTCAGGGACAGCATAAGGGAACAATTGACAGGAGTGGGATAAAGAAATACAGTAGAAGAGACAGTGGAAGCTCTGAGGGATGAAGTAGTGAAGGCAGCAGAGGATCAAGTAGGCAAAAAGACGAGGGCTAGTAGAAATCCTTGGGTAACAGAAGAAATATGGAATTTAATTGATGAAAGGAGAAAATACAAAAATGCAGTAAATGAAGAGGGCAAAAAGGAATGCAAACGTCTCAAAAATGAGATCGACAGGAAGTGGAAAATGGCTAAGCAGTGATGGCTAGAAGACAAATGTAAGGATGTAGAGGCTCATCTCACTAGGGGTAAGATAGATACAGCCTCTAGGAACATTAAAGAGACCTTTGGAGAAAAGAGAGCCACTCGTACGAATATCAAGAGCTCAGATGGAAACCCAGTTCTAAACAAAGAGGGGAAAGCAGAAAGGTGGAAGGAGTATATAGAGGGACTATACAAGGGCGATGTACTTGAGGGCAATGTTATAGAAAGGGAAGAGGATGTAGATGAAGATGAAAGAGGAGATATGATACTACGTGAAGAATTTGATAGAGCACTGAAAGACCAAAGTCGAGACAAGGCCCTGGGAGTAGATAACATTCCACTAGAACTACTGACAGCCATGGGAGAGCCAGACCTGTCAAAACTCTACCATCTGGTGAGCAAGATGTATGAGACAGGCGAAATACCCTCAGACTTCAAGAAGAGTATAATAATTCCAATCCCAAAGAAAGCAGGTGTTGACAGATGTCAAAATCACCGAACTATCAGTTTAATAAGCCACAGCTGCAAAATACTAACGCGAATTATTTACAGACGAATGGAAAAACTGGTAGAAGCCGACCTCGGGGAAGATCAGTTTGATTCCGTAGAAATGTTGGAACACGTGAGGCAATACTGGCCTTACGACTTATCTTAGAAGAAAGATTAAGGAAAGGCAAACCTATGTTTCTAGCATTTTTAGACTTAGAGAAAGCTTTTGATAAAGTTGACTGGAATACTCTCTTTCAAATTCTAAAGCTGGCAGGGGTAAAATACAGGGAGCGAAAGGCTATTTACAATTTGAACAGAAACCAGATGGCAGTTATAAGAGTCGAGGGACATGAAAGGGAAGCAGCGGTTGGGAAGCGAGTGAGACAGGGTTGTAACCTCTCCCCGATGTTATTCAATCTGTATATTGAGCAAGGAGTAAAGGAAACAAAAGAAAAATTCGGAGTAGGTATTAAATTCCATGGAGAAGAAATAAAAACTTTCAGGTTTGCCGATGACATTGTAATTCTGTCAGAGACAGCAGAGGACTTGGAAGAGCAGTTGAACGGAATAGACAGTGTCTTTGGAAGTAGGCTGTTTATGTTTTCTTTATGTAAGTAGGCTGTTTATGTTTTCTCTATGTAAGTAGGCTGTTTATGTTTTCATATTGGCAACGTTACGTAGCGCTCAATATGAAAATCACTGGCTGTGCTGTGTGCAGTCTGTGGCTGCTTTGCATTGTTGTAATACTCGCCATTGTAGTGTTAGGCAGCTGGCTGTGAACAGCGCGTAGCGTTGCGCAGTTGGAGGTGAGCCGCCAGCAGTGGTGGATGTGGGGAGAGAGATGGCGGAGTTTTGAAATTTGTCATGAACTGCTATATTTATATATGATGATATCAAGGTAAATACATTGTTTGTTCTCTATTAATATCTTTCATTTGCTAACTATCCCTATCAGTAGTTAGTGCCTTCCATAGTTTGAATCTTTTATTTAGCTGGCAGTAGTGGCGCTCGCTGTATTGCAGTAGCTTGAGCAGCGAAGATTTTTGTGAGGTAAGTGATTTGTGAAAGGTATAGTTTAATGTTAGTCAGGGCCATTCTTTTGTAGGGAATTTTGAAAGTCAGATTGCGTTGCGCTAACAAAATATTGTGTGTCAGTTTAAGCACAGTCATGTATAATTGATCAAAGGGGAAGTTTCATATGTCGACCCTTAGCCGAGGATACCTCACTGGAATCTTCTGATTTTCTTTTTCTTGTAGTTTGTGTAATTAGTGTAGCTTTTGTTTATTGCTAGCGCGTAATTGTAGAGAGAATCTCCTTTGTAGTTGCAGTCTTTCATTGTTGTACAGTAAAACAGTTGTGGCATGCATGTAGATTTGCACCAAGTATTTCGCAGCTGCAATTAACTAGATATTATTTTCAGTGTTATGTTAATGTGTTCTCTTATTTTTGCTCTTCAAATTGTGCTTTTCTGTGTTATCGTGAAATATTGTGACAATAATGGCGTGTGAAAAACGTAATACTAGGCTCCAAAGTAAATTGAGAAATGACAGTGAAGACGAAAGCAGTGTGTTAGCGCCGCAGAGTAGTGAATTAACTAATGTTCAAAGTAGTAATTTGGTAATTGTGCATAGGGAAATGGAGCGGGCGGCAAACAATGGTGTAGGCAGTGAAACAGTTAGTGAACAGGGAAGCATTATCGATCGATCGCTCGGCAACAGCTCGCCTCAGGAATCCGAAATGGCAGGACACAATTTTGCAAATACTGTAGATTCAGGTTTTGCGTCCTCACCGTTTGCTCAAATAAGTCAAGACACATTTTCTGCTTGTCAAAATGTGAATGTTGCCGGTGCAAATGCACTGCCGAAAGCGTAGAGGAACAGATTCCAGACACTAATGCATTGTTATTATAATTAATACAACAAATGGGACAAACACAGCAAAAGCTTCAAAAGCTAGACACAATGGAACAAAATCTTAAAAAGTTAGACGCAATGGAACAAAATCTTCAAAAGTTAGACACCACACTTGAACAAACACGTGAAGATTTAACTACTGAGTTACATAACATTGAATCGAAATGTCAAAAAGTCTATAATGACGTAAAAACAAAAATTTCTGAGCATTTTCAACCTATTTTTTCGCGGCATGAAAATGCATTACAGAATCACGAAGCAGCCATAAAAGAACTACAAGCCATTGTTCATGAAAATCATGAGTCCTTGTGGGCTAAAATTGACTCAGTTGCATCTACCGATTTGGTTACGCAACTTGCAATAACTCAGGAAAACTTAAAGGACACAGTAGATTCGATTTCAACACAAATGGACACTCTGAAACTTGGTTCAGAAAAACACACTGAGGAAATGTGTTCACTATCGGAGAAAGTAGCCGAACTTTCGGATCAGGTCACTATCTTATCTACAAAGGTAGATGATGATCTGAATGACACAAGACCTGTAGCCTTCACTGACACAGAAGAGTATGAACAAATTAGAAAATTCAAACAGAATCAAAATCAAATCAATACACAGTACAAAAGAGAAATCCGGGAAGTACAAGATCAGCTGACACAGGTAATACAAGAATTACGTATTTCAGAGGATACTCGCGCCCCAATACGGGAAGAGGGACACAGAAATACGGAACAGCCACAAAATAATAACACAGGGCATTTCGGAAGTTATGAAAGAAATTGGCAATGTGCACCAAATTTTGATATGGAACGGCCGACACGACCTAACAATGACCGATATGCGACTCGCCGACATGATGATTTTGACTATAAGCTGTTCATTACTACACGTAAATTCAAAACATTTAAGAATTCTGGCAACGACATTCATCCACAAGCATGGCTCCATCAATTCTCGCATTGTTTTCCTCCCAACTGGTCGTTAGAACACAGATTAGAATTTATGTGTGGCTACTTGGAGAATGAACCAGCTGTAAGAATGCGATCGGTAATTCACGATTGCCACAGTGAAGGAGAGTTTTACCATGCCTTCCTCTCAGTATATTGGTCTCAAGCCACACAAGACCGAGTAAAACATATCATAATGATGAAACGTTTCGAACAATCTGAATTTTCCAGTCTTATGAAATATTTTGAAGACATGTTGCATAAGAATCAGTATCTTTCAAACCCATACAGCCCCTCAGAACTCATCCGCATTTGCTTACTCAAATTGCCTGAACATTTACGACATATTATTTTAGCAGGACGTTGTAAAGAAGACATTGAGGCTTTTCAGGGTCTGTTACAAGAATTGGAAATTGACACTGACAATCGGGGAACGCGGAAACAGGAGCACAACAATTACAGGTCACATCTGTCACAATTCCACGATGAAAGAAATAATAACTGGACACGAAAAGGCCTATTCTCACAACACAAATCGTGACCAAAACAGACACCACCCGTATGACAACCGTTGGCAGAGCAATAATAACTACAGGGAAAGATCACCTCTCCGTGGTAATGACTATCACAGAGACAATAAGAGAAACAGACAATATGGGAACCAAAATAATTATTATCAAGGGAGACAAAATAACTTCAGATGCAACGGTCCAGCGCGCAGTTACGATTCAGGGAGAAATTCTCCACCACGTGACCGACAAGAAAGGAACTATGGAATCTACCGACATGACGACAGACGATATGATCGTAACGACAGACCTGAATTGCATCAGAACTGGCGGGATTCAAACAGAGCAGAGCCCTCTCGACAAAGTGAATTTGTAGAAGTTAGGTCTCCAAACCCCAATAACGACGCGCGCCAACAAAGACACAATAGGCAATGACTCATACCGCTGGCAGCCACAAAACGTACTTATGAAACTGACGACGCAGCTGCCGTAGCTAGTAATTACGTAAAAATGGAAGACATTAGGGACATCTTACTCCAGGAACACGACATAAAACATAACAACATTGCATATCCTGTGATTCACATTACAGTGAATGACGTAAAATTTACGGCAGTACTTGACTCTGGCAGTCCCATTTCAGTAATTAGTGAAACAGCCTTTAGCAAATGCAACAAATCGAACGATTGTCCCACACTTCCGTTACGTAAGATTAAATTACAAGGTGCAATCTTTGGAAAAAGTGTAGATGTACGCCAACAAACCAACTTAGAATTCTTTTGTCAAAGCCACAGCTTCTCTATGAACTTTCTTATTGTTCCATTATTGTCGACGGAAATTATACTGGGAGTAGACTTTTTGAATGAATACAAAGCAATCTTAAACTTTCACGATGCTGAAATAACTTTAGAAAAAGAAGGTAAGTCAGTAGCTTTGAAATTTGAAGATTGGCTCTCAAACCATGACGAAGAAATTAATCGGCTTTACCTCCTGTTAGACAACAGTTCGGAATTTTCGACGGAACTTGACACTAACAATCACTCTGCAAGTACTGACAGGGATGATATCGACGGCATATTTGAAATTAATGAGTTAATTCAGAATAAAATTCAAACAATTGAGAATTGTAATGACACTGATAGGCAGGACCTTTTTGAGATTTTACAAGAACATTCCACAGTTTTTACTCATAAAACAGGAACAATCAAGGGATTTCAATACCAATTTCGTGTTCGTGAGCATACTAAATTTTGTGTTAGACCATATGTAATTCCAGCACATTATAGGGACCGTGTTAGAACAGAAATACAATCTATGCTTGGCGAGGGCGTTATTGAGCCTGCAGTAAGCTCATACAACAATCCATTACATGTTGTTGAGAAGAAAAATGGATCGATCAGGCTTGTCTTAGATTCGAGACAAATCAATACGATCATTATTCCTGAAACAGACAGGCCGCAAACGTTGGAAGAACTTCTTCAAAATTTTAATGGTGTAAAAGTGTTGTCTTCCATTGATCTCAGATCCAGCTTTTATCAGATCGAACTTCATCCAGAATGTAGAAAATACACAGCTTTCCTTTGTTTCGGCGTTTGTTATCAGTTTCGGAAACTTCCCTTTGGTTTGAACATTTCTTCAGCAGCATTCATTCGCGGGCTGAATTTCATATTACCTGAGTTCTTAAAACGTCACATCACCTTATATGTGGACGATATTCTAATAGCAGAAGCTTCATGGGAACTACATAATCGCATCCTCAACAGTTTGTTACGTATTTTTGCAGAATCTGGAATTACAGTTAACTTGGAAAAGTCTGAATTCGGTAGGACAAAGGTGAAGTTTTTGGGACATTTTATTTCTTCTGAAGGCATTCAGCCGGATCCTGAAAAGTTAGAAGCAATCAGAGCCATTCCAGTTCCATCCACAAAAAGACAAGTCCGCAGTTTTCTAGGTCTCGTAAATTTTTACCGTCGTTTTCTGAATATGCAAATTCTTGTTACACCAAAACTTTGTTCTCTCACTGGAAAAAATACTATTTGGAACTGGGACGAACAAGCACAATTGGAATTCAATTCTTTGAAAGAAGCGTTACTTCACGCGCCAATCTTAGCTCATCCAGATCTGTCACAAGATTTCTGCCTTAGCACGGATTCTTCTAAAGTCGGTCTTGGTGCCCATTTATTTCAAGAAGCCATAGAAAATGACACTACCATTCAGAAAATCATTGCTTTTGCTAGCCGAGTGCTAACAAAATCTGAAAAAAATTATTCCGTTACTGAATTAGAAGCTTTAGCTATCGTTTGGGCATTTAACAAATTCCGTTTCTTTCTTTCTGGTTCAAATGGCTCTGAGCACTATGGGACTCAACTGCTGAGGTCATTAGTCCCCTAGAACTTAGAACTAGTTAAACCTAACTAACCTAAGGACATCACACACATCCATGCCCGAGGCAGGATTCGAACCTGCGACCGTAGCGGTCTCGCGGTTCCAGACTGCAGCGCCAGAACCGCGCGGCCACTTCGGCCGGCTTCTTTCTTTCTGGTAAGCACGTAAAAGTATACAGTGATCATCGTGCATTACAATTTCTTATGTCTTCAAAATTAAATCATGACAGGTTAAAACGTTGGGCATTGTTTCTTGAAGAATTCCGCTTCACAATAGTCTACATTCCCGGCAAGGAGAACATTGTTGCGGACGCACTGTCTCGCGCACCGGCTGGGCTTGAGAAAAGTACCACAGAAGGCAACCTCGAGAAAAATTTCAGTATTCTTTACATTCAGAAAGTCGCCTTTGAAAACTTCATCACCACATCTTTAAAGGACATTGCTCATGAACAAGATAAAGATCCGATTTGGAAAGACATCAAGAGCAAATTGCATGAAAAGACACACACACAGATTCGGCATTATTATCTGGTTAGAAACAACATACTGTTCAAACGCTGCACTGTTGATGACAAGCTATGGGTACTTTGCATTCCTGACGATTTTGTTAATAAGCTCATTTGGTACATTCATTTCAGCTACGCACATTTTGGTCCACGAAAATGTTATCATATTCTTCGAACGACTTGTTATTTTAACAATATGGAAAAAAGAATTCGAAGAGTCTTGTCTATTTGTAAACTTTGTCAAAAGGCGAAACCATCTACTGTCTCACATCGTGCTCCGTTGTTTCCTATTATTCCTTCTAAATTAAAAGAATTTGCTGCTGTTGATCTCTTGGGACCGCTTGTCAGAACATCCAATGGATTTTCGTACGTTCTAGTCGCTGTTGAACTTACTTCAAAATTTGTTTCTTTCACTCCGTTACGTAAAGCCACTGGACGATCTGTATCCAACGCCTTTGTTAAAAATTTCTTACTTCAAGTTGGACACGTTAGCAAAGTCATTTCAGATAACGGACCGCAATTTAGATCTGCTGTTTGGTCACGCACGCTTCGGAATCATAAAATCAAACCTGTTTTTATTTCATTGTACTCACCACATTGCAACCCGTCTGAACGGATTATGAAAGAAATCAATAAGCTTTGCAGACTTTATTGTCACAGGAAGCATCAGCATTGGGACAGATATTTACACTTATTTCAAAACGTGCTGAATGAAATGCCTCACGACTCCACTGCTTTACCACCTACTCTTGTACTGAAGAATGAAGAACCACCGAACAGAATCAGAGAGCTTGTACCTTTCCCGAATACACGTAAACTTCGACACAAAGACATAATTGATTTGGCTCTTAAAAATATAAAATCTGCAGCAGACAAAAGGAGAGAACTACACGGTAAAGCAAATGCAAAGAAATTATATATTGGTCAGAAAGTTCTCATTAAAGGTCATTCATTGTCACATAAGAAGAAACACTTGAGTCACAAATTCTTTCTAGTTTACAATGGACCTTACAGAATCCGACGTATACCACATGATAATTGCGTTGAAGTTGAAACTCTGCGTACCAGGAAGAGTAAAGGTTTACACCACATTTCACATGTAAAACCGTTTATTGAAAGATAATCTGCTTTTTAACTTTGTCATTGCCATAAAACTTTTCACTTTACATTACTAGTATGCTTGTCAGACTTAGAATCTGTTAACATGCAACAATGTTTGAAGTTAGATATCCAGTCAAGAACCAAGAGAATTTATTGAAACAGAAATGACGAATGCATTGTTATAGTGAACAGACGTCACAGTGTTATTGTGTGTGTACATTCTTGCTTGTTAGTTGCACGATTATGGAATGACTATAAGGCTTACATACTTAGAACATTTACCAGTACTGCTAATGAGATTTTAATGCAACATTTTGGTTTGCTTGAAAATATATCCTGGATTTAAAGTACTTTCAGTGAGATACCAGATGGCACAGTGGTTAGTTCATGTGACAGCTACACGATTTTATCACGACGCTACTAATGAGTGACAATTTACAATGTTGCTTTTGCAGTGTTTCTGTTTTATATCTGCACAGTTTTCTGTTTTATTCTGGAAAGTAAAACAGGTTTTAATAGTAACTTTTGTGGTATAGCTACAATGAGACTGCCTTTTCCGTAGCACAACAATACGTAACGGCACAGTACTTTCTTCGTCACGGCAATAAGCGTAATAACTAAGACATTTATACGCAAAGCATTTCACTTTTGTGTATTATGAGGTAAGTACATTGACTTCTGCAGAACTTTGCTTTTGGAGGACGACAACTACGACACTTCCACACAGATTATGTTGCAACAAGACGCACATTTAGCGCTACAGTACACGTATTTGAGTCATTAATTTTGTACTTAAAACATTTATTTTTAAAGATTTTTGAATTACAAAGAAAGTTTTCCGTGATACATTTCATTCCATTGCTGTAATCTGTAACACCTGAGGGTATAATTACATTAATCCTCAGGGGGGTACACGCCTACTTTGTGTACCATGTGTGTGGCAACCACAAGGAACCCTAGCTAATATGGTATTTGCTTATACAACTTTACACATCGGTACCATATTTCTCTAACACACAAATTACACAGCTATCTGATCATTTAACTGAGAGATAAACATGTTTTTTACTACGTCAGTGACACATGTTTACGTAATTACACCGTTGGATAACTTCACACTTACGAAATTGTATTTTGTCTGTACTGTGTGAACTCTTCATATTTTTTTCGGAACCATTGTGATACTATGAGAGCTTTGAATGATGTATTTGGTATGGATTCATGATTTTTAAAGTACGTTTGTGGCAGATGACACTTTTGACATGAGCAGAGAATTTTTTTAATTATTGGAGGAAGCTACGACGATTTTGAGATTTGACTGAGGTATTATGATGTTATTTTTACGACGACGATGTGTATTATGCTGCTGAGGTATGTTTATGATTAATAGGCTGAGGCTATATGAGTTATTTGATTATGCTTCATATTTATAATGACGAAATATTGACGAGTGTCGATGGATACGTATATGTGTAATAAGGTAAGGAGTAATGAATAGTGGGTAGGGACTCTTGACTTGTGAAACAGGATGTTGGAAACCAAGAATCGTACTTTAAGAGTTATGAAATGTGTGTATATGAGTGAATGTATCACAATGCTGGCGAAAATTTTTTGGACACTGTTATATTTATAGGGTTTTGATTCTACAGATTTGCAACGCTAATTCTTGACCTGTGAAATATTTTTGTGTGAGACTGTCACAGTAGCGGAAACTGCTGTCGTAAATATTTCCGTAAGAAAGTTAAGTGACCACCTGCACGTAATGCGTCGCGGGCACCAACCTGGGCGACAGCCGCCCGAAAAAAAGCCATTAGCCTTTCAGCGGCACAGGTAGAAAAAAAAAGGGGGGCCATTATAATGACAAGTGTCTTTCTACGAGAGTTGAGAGCTACTAATTTATGAAATGTCACATGACTATTGAATGATATTTTTATGCTTTGCTTTTCGTAGTTGCTTATTTCACTTGATATCTGGTTTTCAGCTGCGTTGCAGCATTGCTTTTATAAAATAAAATGCATTTGCTAATGTGAACACTTTCTGTCAACAGATCTATTAAATAATAATTTTGTAATCCACATTCTTTAAAAAAGGAGCACTTGGAAAGGAAAGAACAATAAGAAGGGACTAGTAACAGTAACTGGACACATAATTTTCTTTTCAAGTATATGGTAATATTTTTTTTACAATAAGTTGTTGTGGTGCACCACTTTAATTACATAGACATTAAGATGTGAATATACATTTCCCTTGTCTGCATTGTTGTTTTTACTGTAATATTTTTTATGCTTGAGCTTTGTCATGCTTAGGTATACGCCATAGCATTTACTGCTGCTGTTTGCCAGGCATAGTGTTACTGAATTTGACTTTGTATTACTCTGTTAAGCTTTTCTTGTTGCTGCACAGTGCCTTATATTAGTTGTAATTTATGCTGCTTGCTTTGCCTTTTGGATTTTTTTATCATTGCTGTTTGTGTTAATTGTTTTGCGCTGCTGCATTGCCTCGTTCCTTAGTTTAGTATCTGAGCTCAGTAGATTTAAGTTAGCTTAAGAGGGGGTAGCCTATAAGAGAATGAGTTGCAATGAATTTGAAGAAATGCACTGAGAGGCTATACGAGAAAAGTACAGAAAGCAGGTATAGATAGGACTTTTGGAAATAATGAAGAACGAAGGGAGAACTTCGAGAAGTAAAGAAAGTTTTGTTTGCAAAATACTGCAGTAAAACAAACCCTGTCCTTTCCTTGTGTTATTCCGCTATATGTTTGTGTACCCTTGGGTATTTATGTTTTTTCTGTATTTATATGTTTATCTGATAAGACTTATATTGTAGAATTTTTCTAATACTAAGCTACATTCACTATGATGAGGAATACTGTTATCCTCGAATATAATTGGCATTAATAATGTTATTTACTTTGTAAAGATGTTAGACATTATTTATTCTGTTTTGTGTTAATGCTCATGTGTGAAGTTGATGTTTCAAAAGTTATTCTGATCTTTTATGTATTTACTTATGTCATAATTCCTGTAATACTGATGTATATGTTAGTTCGATTCTTTGTAAAGCCCGTACTACAAATGTTATCTGTATTGTTATGTTTTTAATGATGTATTTTGTACCTTTGTTATTGTATTCTTATGTTATAAAATTGTAATTGACACCAGTTCATCAAATTAAGTAACTTGTAAGTTACATTTCACTGCACACGTTTCTGTGGTCATAGTAATGCACAATATGTGAGAAGTTGGGACTGTTAGCGTTTACGCGTGTGTAAATAATTCAGCAAGGGACTGGATAACAGCATTGTTGGTTCTAAGGACAGTTCCGAAAACTTTGTGAGTGCACAAGTGGTGGTTTATGGACTTGCTATATTATCTGCAAGACTCTTCACTGGTGATTGTGCACCTGCACAGTCACAACAGATGGCTGCTGATCGTCTCTACCAGGACTACAGTGGGCCTGTCCACACTTTCTACAAGGACTGCAGTTGGTCTGCACCTCTGGTGGCCCACCAATACCGTAATCTCTACCAGGACTACAGTGGGTCTGCTCTGTGATGACCTACCTACCAATATTCTTCAAAACTTCGAATGACTCTGCTGTGGGTTTGCTCCATTGTGGCCCATTACCTGTCAGCATGTCAAGAGTCAGCACTGTCTTTCTGATGGAAGGACACTACTTCTTCAAGACTGCATGGAAATCCACTACTTCTGTGTGCATTCTCTTTTACTGTTCAGACTTTGAAAAAAAAGGAAAAACACTGTAATTTTACTGTGATGAATCAGGACTGTCTTTGTAGACTGTGAGAAAATTTTAGCTTTTGACCAACATTGTATCAATAAGTGTGTGCATTTGATTTCTTTGTTATTGTAATTATGAAAAATTTTATCAAATCATTATTGGCCACTGCCCAAAAAAAATTTGTAAAATTTTTTGTGGGGAGCATGGGGGCTATGGAAGTAGGCTGTTTATGTTTTCTCTATGTAAGTAGGCTGTTTATGTTTTCTCTATGTAAGTAGGCTGTTTATGTTTTCTTATTGGCAACGTTACGTAGCGCTCAATATGAAAATCACTGGCTGTGCTGTGTGCAGTCTGTGGCTGCTTTGCATTGTTGTAATACTCGCCATTGTAGTGTTAGGCAGCTGGCTGTGAACAGCGCGTAGCGTTGCGGAGTTGGAGGTGAGCCGCCAGCAGTGGTGGATGTGGGGAGAGAGATGGCGGAGTTTTGAAATTTGTCATGAACTGCTATATTTATATATGATGATATCAAGGTAAATACATTGTTTGTTCTCTATTAATATCTTTCATTTGCTAACTATCCCTATCAGTAGTTAGTGCCTTCCATAGTTTGAATCTTTTATTTAGCTGGCAGTAGTGGCGCTCGCTGTATTGCAGTAGCTTGAGCAGCGAAGATTTTTGTGAGGTAAGTGATTTGTGAAAGGTATAGTTTAATGTTAGTCAGGGCCATTCTTTTGTAGGGAATTTTGAAAGTCAGATTGCGTTGCGCTAACAAAATATTGTGTGTCAGTTTAAGCACAGTCACGTATAATTGATCAAAGGGAAAGTTTCATCTTGAAAGGGGAATATAAGATGAACATCAACAAAAGCAAAACGAGGATAATGGAATGTAGTCGAATTAAGTCGGGTGATGCTGAGGGAATTAGATTAGGAAATGAGACACTTAAAGTAGTAAAGGAATTTTGCTATTTCGGGAGCAAAATAACTGATGATGGTCGAAGTAGAGAGGATATAAAATGAAGACTGGCAATGGCAAGGAAAGCATTTCTGAAGAAGAGAAATTTGTTAACATCGAGTATAGATTTAAGTGTCAGGAAGTCGTTTCTGGAAGTATTTGTATGGAGTGTAGCCATGTATGGAAGTGAAACATGGACGATAAATAGTTTGGACAAGAAGAGAATAGAAGCTTTCGAAATGTGATGCTACAGAAGAATGCTTAAGATTAGATGGGTAGATCACATAACTAATGAGGAAGTACTGAATAAGATTGGGGAGGAGAGGAGTTTGTGGCACAACTTGACTAGAAGAAGGGATCGGTTGGTAGGACATGTTCTGAGGCATCGAGGGATCACCAATTTAGTACTGGAGAGCAGTGTGGAGGGTAAAAATCGTAGAGGGAGGCCCAGAGATGAATACACTAAGCAGATTCAGAAGGATGTAGGTTGCAGTAGGTACTGGGAGATGAAGAAGCTTCCACAGGATAGATCAGCATGGAGAGCTGCATCAAACCAGTCTCAGGACTGAAGACCACAACAACAACAACATAAACGAGAATAAATATTTCTTCTTATTATTAATTGAAGGAAGTGAATGTTCCTCTTGATAATGGAAAGACAAGTATATTAAAATAAAACTGAACGTGAAGTCTCTGATCTGCGCCGGCCGGAGTGGCCGAGCGGTTCTAGGCGCTACAGTCTGGAACCGCGCTGCTGCTACCGTCGCAGGTTCGAATCCTGCCTCGGGCATGGGTGTGTGTGATGTCCTTAGGTTAGTTAGGTTTAAGTAGTTCTAAGTTGCAGGGGACTGATGACCTCAGCAGTTAAGTCGCATAGTGCTCAGAGCCATTTCTCTCATCTGCATAAGGAAAACTTAAAATCTTGTATCGCCTTGAAAAACGATTTTTAGTACTCAAAACGTCTCTGTTTATGGCATAAGATGATTGAAAAAAGTAAAATACGTAAAATTTGATGTCTAATTTCTTCATGAGGATGTAGTCCGGTTCCAGTTACCTGTAGTCGTGCTAGGCTGACACTCTGAATTCCGAACCAATCGTAATCTATTATTGTTCTCAAATGGCTCTGAGCACTATGGGACTTAACATCTATGGTCATCAGTCCTATTGCCGGCCGTGGTGGCCGTGCGGTTCTGGGCGCTCCAGTCTGGAGCTGCGCTGCTGCTACGGTCGCAGGTTCGAATCCTGCCTCAGGCATGGGTGTGTGTGATGTCCTTAGGTTAGTTAGGTTTAAGTAGTTCTAAGTTCTAGGGTACTAATGACCACAGCAGTTGAGTCCCATAGTGCTCAGAGCCATTTGAACCATCAGTCCTATTATTGTTCTCTGTATGATTGTATTCCGTGATTCTATTTAGGAAGCATGCGTCATTTTTTCTTGTAGTCTTTTGTCCGCATGAGATAATGGTGCTGAGTCGTAAGATACACACAGTAATCTTCTTCGCTTTTATTTTCTGCCTTCAAGATATAGTGTAGCGTGTGCCCTTTTAGCCAGTTAGCAGCATTTCTTTTCGTTTTAGGATATGGCAGTGCGTCTGGAGTCAGAAAATCTGCGGCGATGAAAACGGTTGGAGATGTTCTGTTACATCTACATTTATACTCCGCAAGCCACCCAACGGTGTGTGGCGGAGGGCACTTTACGTGCCACTGTCATTATTTCCCTTTTCCTGTTCCAGTCGCATACGGTTCGCGGGAAGAACGACTGCCGCAAAGCCTCCGTGCGCGCTCGAATCTCTCTGATTTTACATTCGTAATCTCCTCGGGAGGTATAAGTAGGGGGAAGCAACATATTCGATACCTCATCCAGAAACGCACCCTCTCGAAACCTGGCGAGCAAGCTACACCGCGATGCAGAGCGCCTCTCTTGCAGAGTCTGCCACTTGAGTTTATTAAACATCTCCCTAACGCTATCACGCTTACCAAATAACCCTGTGACGAAAAGCGCCGCTCTTCTTTGGATCTTCTCTATCTCCTCTGTCAACCCGATCTGGTACGGATCCCACACTGATGAGCAATACTCAAATATTGGTCGAACAAGTGTTTTGTAAGCCTCCTCCTTTGTCGATGGACTACATTTTCTAAGGACTCTCCCAATGAATCTCAACCTGGCACCCGCCTTACCAACAATTAATTTTATATGATCATTCCACTTCAAATCGTTCTGCACGCATACTCCCAAATATTTTACAGAAGTAACTGCTACCAGTGTTTGTTCCATTATCATATAATCATACAATAAAGGATCCTTCTTTCTATGTATTCGCAATACATTACATTTGTCTATGTTAAGGGTCAGTTGCCACTCCCTGCACCAAGTGCCTATCCGCTGCAGGTCTTCCTGCATTTCGCGGTGGACGGTCGCTAATTGCTGCTTAACTATATGCCATATGTCTCTTACTCTTTCACAGACGAATCGGTGTTCGTCAGTGTCAAGGAGGTTGCATGACGCGCACAAGGGCGAGATGTATAGCATGCAATTTGGAATTAGTTGATATTTTCCTGTTGACTGCGTTATACTGTAAGATGTTGTGGTCTCCTGACCTTCATTGCTTACATATTCCGCCCTCACAATCATATTGCGCACATACACGACGGTCACAGAAGCTTTTAGTTCGGGAGACACAAACCGCACGCCGGGAGACTGGTCCCATCAGAGGACGAGTCAACCTCGGCCGCCCGTGGAGCGGACAGCGTGTGTCCGAGTGAAAGGGGGGAACAACCCTATGTTCGGCTTAAAAGCAAATTCCGCTACTTTGTGTGGCAGCGCTCAGCCTATGCATTCTTTACTCATAGCATGCAGTTTCAGAGATTTTTACAGGGAGACAGCAAACGCCAAACGCCAATGCTACGGATTTCCGGATTGGTCGCCTTAAATGAAACATCATTCTCCCGTTTTAGAAGAGCAATGCTGATTGGCAGACGATATTTCTGACGCATTGAGCTGAAGGAATAATGGAAGAGACTGACAGATATACCCCTTCATGTCTGGAATGGAGAGGCGCCATTCTGTTGTCGCTCTTGGAGCAAGGAACAAGTCTCTCCTCAGTACTTCACTGGGAGAGCACCTCTGTCGACAGCGAATCGAAGTGCTACTCTATATTGAGTCCTTGCGATTAAGTGTCGTTCACTGTGTTGGCCGACACACTTATTGTGCGGTGTGAACGGACAGAGTTATAGTTAAACGCATGTGAGCGACTTTGTGAGTAGCATCGCGGTGGACTTGTTATCTGACCGGTGTACCACACCAGTAGTTAGACTAGGAGCGAATAGGTATCCTCGACTCCATCGAGGCGTGGGGAGAGTTTGATTGGCGAAGGTCAATCCAGATAGAACGAGAGTTATCTTATTTGCCAGCAGCGAGCGGCGCAGACAGCAGTCATCGCAGCTTACGGTATTGAGCGCTACAGCTATTGCGAGCCCCGTATTTCCTCCACAACAGTACACTTCACTGCATTTCACACGCGACAGCCTCGACCGTACCTAGCAACATTCTAAAGGATAATTATTCAAGTTGATTAGACGCGCCTCTCAGCCATTCTGCCAAGTCAACAACCATCTTAAACTTTGTATAGAAATGAAATGAAATGTCGTGTGACGAGAGGGCCTCCCGTCGGGTAGACCGTTCGCCTGGTGCAGGTCTTTCGATTTGACGCCACTTCGGCGACCTGCGCGTCGCTGGGGATGAAATGATGATGATTAGGACAACACGGCACCCAGCCCCTGAGTGGAGAAAATCTCCGACCCAGCCGGGAATCGAACCCGGGCCCTTTGGATTGACAGTCTGTCGCACTGACCACTCAGCTACTGGGGGCGGACTGTATAGAAATTTCATTAGCAAATCCTGTCCTTGAGAGGTAACTTCACATTCCGAAAAGAACCAGGATATAACTTGTTCAATTCATAACTAAAAGTGCCATAGTGATTTCTCAGAATTTTTGCAAAATAAATAATAATTTCGTTAGTTTCATGTTTTTCTTACACTAATTAGCACTACTCCAGTATCCAAGTATCCCACTAGTTACGTAAGATATTTGTGAATTTTTGTGTCATTTCCTTACAGCGGACGACTACAGAAGATATTTGTTGCTCAAAGTTTTTCAGGCATTTCTCTTTAGAACGTTAGGAGCGTCAGTCTGACTTCTGTAGTAGTGTGGGGGTGGAATTTGCATCTTGCAGGAGCCGCAGGGTAAAGGGTACATCTCAGATTAATCCGTTGCGCAGAATAACAACCTCTCAGATCAATCCTACGTTCACCACAATACCAAGCTGCTTTCACCTTAGAGGGTAAGTTCCGATCCTGGATATTTTTCCAAATTGCAGACCAGTCGTTATTGGGGTATTTTCTTTCAATAATATTACCTTCCTTAGCTTCCATCAAATATATACAGATGTCCTTTACTTTCGTCAACTGCTGTTCTGGGAGCCTCGATGAGATATAACTGTACCCAACGAGAAAAGTGCACTCAGCTGCCGCGCGGGATTAGCCGAGCGGTCTCGGGAGCTGCAGTCATGGACTGTGCAGCTGGTCCTGGCGGAGGTTCGAGTCCTCCCTCGGGCATGGGTGTGTGTGTTTGTCCTTAGGATAATTTAGGTTAAGTAGTGTGTAAGCTTAGGGACTGATGACCTTAGCAGTTAAGTCCCATAAGATTTCACACACTTTTTTTTTCACTCATCTACCGAGGGCAGTGGTTGGGAAGGGAGTGAGACAGGGTTGTAGCCTATCCCCAATGTTATTCAATCTGTATATTGAGCAAGCAGTAAAGGAAACAAAAGAAAACTTCGGAGTACGTATTAAAATCCATGGAGAAGAAATAAAAACTTTGAGGTTCGCCGATGACATTGTAATTCTGTCAGAGACAGCAAAGGACTTGGAAGGGCAGTTGAATGGAATGGACAGTGTCTGGAAAGGAGGATATAAGATGAACATCAACAAAAGCAAAACGAGGATAATGGAATGTAGTCGAATTAAATCGGGTGATGCTGAGGTAATTAAATTAGGAAATGAGGCACTTAAAGTAGTACAGGAGTTCTGCTATTTGGGGAGCAAAATAACTGATGATGGTCGAAGTAGGGAAGATATAAAATGTAGACTGGCAATGGCAAGGAATGCGTTTCTGAAGAAGAGAAATTTGTTAACATCGAGTATAGATTTAAGTGTCAGGAAGCCGTTTCTGAAAGTATTTGTATGGAGCATAGACATGTATGAAGTGAAACCTGGACGATAACTAGTTTGGACAAGAAGAGAATAGAAGCTTTCGAAATGTGGTGCTACAGAAGAATGCTGAAGATTAGATGGGTAGATCACATAACTAATGAGGAGGTATTGAATAGAATTGGGGAGAAGAGGAGTTTGTGGCACAATTTGACTAGAAGAAGGGATCGGTTGGTAGGACATGTTCTGAGGCATCAAGGGATCACCAATTTAGCATTGGAGGGCAGCGTGGAGGGTAAAAATCGTAAAGGGAGACCAAGAGATGAATACACTAAGCAGATTCAGAAGGATGTAGGTTGCAGTAGGTACTGGGGTATGAAGAAGCTTGCACAGGATAGAGTAGCATGGAGAGCTGCATCAAACTAGTCTCAGGACTGAAGACCACAACAACAACAACCGACGGCGGACGTATCGGGGCGGTCGTGGTAGGCTGGTCACGGAGTTGAAGTGCAAAGTTTTTTTGTTCGCTGTATTCAAATTTGTCGTAGCGTAACGTCCGTTTGCAACAGCGAGGTGTACGGAAGGGTCCTACAATGAAAGTTGATTCTGCACAACTACTTTATTAGCAGCCGAATGGAAATGGCTTTTGAATGGGAACAGCAAACGTCTAATGACACGGCGACAAGTCAACCGAATCTTACACTGGAAAACAGGTCTGGTGTGTCAAATGGCTCAAGTGGCTCTGAGCACTATGCGACTTAGAACTAATTAAAGCTAACTAACCTAAGGACATCACACACATCCATGCCCGAGGCAGGATCCGAACCTGCGACCGAAGCGGTCGCTCGGCTCTAGACTCTAGCGCCTAGAACCGCACGGCCACTCCGGCCGGCTCTGGTGTGTCATACACGGCATTGTTGACAGTGCGTGCGTTGTATGACAGGAATCTCTTATCGACGCACTTATTTTGTGCACCTGGTAAGTGCGTGAGTTATGTCTCCTTGCCAGATTTAGGTGTTCGTATCTGTTGAATCCTGCCTATGGAATATCGGCTCAGTTGTACGAATGGATTCGTGATTTCCCGTCAGAAAGGTCACAGTTCGCAGCAATAGACGGGAAGTCATCGAGTAAAACAGAAGTAATTACAATAACAATTTGTCCATTATATTTGGACTGTTGAGCTCCGTGGCCGTGGATAATGATATTTCACTGTAAAAATACAGCAACCAGACAATTTTTAATGCGTTTTATTTATGCTAATATGCGTTTCGGGTTTGCACCCATCTTCGGCTGGCAAATTACATGTATCTTCAGTTACTACAGTAGTACAATCTCGACAGCAGTTTGGATGCTGCAGCAGGCCTCTGCAAAAGCAACGATTCCAATCATTTACTTCAATTTCGCGAGTTTAAAGCTACGCACTATCAGTTGTTCATTTTACTTACATTCTCCTCTCCTTGTTTTTTCTTGGCTTTTCTTCTTTTTTGCAACAACACATACACTTTTTATCACGTATTTTACACAGGCGCGCTGCGTTATCCGCCATATTGTCGACTGACAGTTTTTGTTCACATACAAACGGTTTATCTATGGACAGAGTTATATTTTACGAAAGTTTTGAGGTTCTAAGCTAAGCTACTGTTTTCTAAACATTGACTTGGGTGATAGAAGTATTCTAAGTACGATTTATACAATTTCTTTTTTTTTTTTTTTTTTGCAGAATTGAAGATAATAAAGTAACATAATACATTTATACAAAGCAGTAATTCATACATTTACAACATAACAAAGATAGAATTAAGATTTTAGAATTAAGATTTTTATGTTTTATATTATTACGTGCATTTGTTGGGTTTAAATTAGATTATGTTATTTCTTGATTGTGCTTAGTAAGTGGTTTGATAAGTAGAGTGTGGAAGTTTTTCAGAAATATTCTGACATACTTAACGACCAAACAGAGCTGCCAAACCGAATAGAACCTCAAAACTTTCGTAAAATATAACTCTGTCCATAGACAAACCGTTTGTATGTGAACAAAAACTGTCAGTCGACAACATGGCGGATAACGCAGTGCGCCTGTGTAAAATACGTGATGAAAAGTGTTTGTGTTGTTGCAAAAAAGAAGAAAAGCCAAGAAAAAACAAGGAGAGGAGAATGTAACTAAATGAACAACTGATAGTGCGTAACTTTAAATTCGCGAAATTGAAGTAAATGATTGGAATCTTTGCTTTTGCACAGGCGTGCTGCAGCATCCAAACTGCTGTCGAGATTGTACTACTGTAGTAACTGAAGATACATGTAATTTGCCAGCTGAAGATGGGTGCAAACCCGAAATGCATATTGGCATATATAAAACGCATTAAAAAGTGGCTGGTTGCTGTATTTTTACAGTGAAATATAGAAGTAATTACGTAGGCTTTCCCGGCGTAACAAGTCTTGAAAGTCTCTTCGGGTTTGCTGCCGGATCCTAAGATCAACTTGACTCGATATTTCGGCGATCCAACTGGTCGCCATCTTCAGGAGAATGCTGCTTCTGCTGATGAGCCCCACTGAGAACGGAGGCCAGGTTGCAAATCGACGTCCTATACAGGCCACCGTTCAGTACACGGCGCATGCGGCGCCCATCACGGTTTCTGCCCTCCGAGACAGGGAGGTGACGCCGCCCTTAGTGAAACACTGCTGGCAACGATGTATCGCAATCGAGGCCGCACCGAAGAACGTTCAGTTTTGATGCGAGATAATACAGGATTCCACGTCTTGCTAAGAGGAAACCCATTGTCTCTGTTGACTAAATCATCCGCCAACCTAGTTTCAATCGCCTTTTTATAGACACTGTTCCAGAAACCGGAAATGTTGGCAACAACCACAGTTTCATCAAATTTCATACCGTGTCCCTCATTTACTCAGTGTTCTGCTACTGCCGATTTTTCCGGCTGTTGTAGCCTCGTATGACGGCGATGTTCCACACACCTGTCATGCACTGCGCAAATCGAACGGCCAATGTAAGCTTTCCCACACTGACACGAAATTATCTACACACCGGGTTTCCTAAGACCCAAATCATCTTTCACAGAGCCGAGCAGAGCCCTAATCTTAGAAGATGGACGGAACACACTCTTAATGTTAAAATTCCTTAAAATTCGTCCAATCTTAAACGATAAGCCTCCAGCATAAGGAAGAAAGGCCACCGATCTATGTTCTACACCTCCGGAGATGGTCCAAACTCCATAGCACGACCAATCTGCTTCTCGGTGTATCCATTTTCCTTAAAAACAGCCATCAAATGCTCAAGTTGTTGGGTTAAGCTGTCCGCGTCGGAAATGGCATATGCCGTCCGTACTAAAGGACGCCACTGCGTTGGTGTGATGGATGACAACTCTTAGGATGGAGATACCAATCTGTGTGTGTCGGCTTTCGGTGAACACCGTGTCCCAAAGTTCCATCTGGTTTTTTATGGACCATAACGTCTAAAAATGGAAGCATCCCATGATTTTCAACCTCCATAGTAAATTTGATACGAGGTGGAAAACAGCTGAAGTGGTCCAAAAATCTGTTAAGAGCATCACGCCCATGCGGCCAGACGAAGAAGGTATCGTCCACGTATCTCCAGAAGCACGTTGGTTGCAAAGCTAAAGTCCTCAGTGCCACATCCCCGAAGTCCTCCATAAATAAATTGGCGACTATGGGTGACAAAGGACTACCCATAGCCACTCCGTCATTCTGTTCAAAAATGTTACCGTTAAATAAAAAATACGTGGACGTCAGCACATGACGACAAAGCTTCACCAGCTCTTCATCCATTTTTTCACTGATCAAACTAAGGGACTCTTCCAGAGGAACTCGTGTAAATAGGGATACCACATCGAAACTCACTAACAGATCTGAAGGATTCAACTTCAAAGATCCCAATCGTCGAATGAAATCCACTGAACTAGAGATATGGTGTTTACACTTGCCAACAAATGGACTGAGAATAGATGATAAATACAGGGCTATTACAAATGATTGAAGCGATTTCATAAATTCACTGTAGCTCCATTCATTGACATATGGTCACGACACACTACAGATACGTAGAAAAACTCATAAAGTTTTGTTCGGCTGAAGCCACACTTCAGGTTTCTGCCGCCAGAGCGCTCGAGAGCGCAGTGAGACAAAATGGCGACAGGAGTGGAGAAAGCGTATGTCGTGCTTGAAATGCACTCACATCAGTCAGTCATAACAGTGCAACGACACTTCAGGACGAAGTTCAACAAAGATCCACCAACTGCTAACTCCATTCGGCGATGGTATGCGCAGTTTAAAGCTTTTGGATGCCTCTGTAAGGGGAAATCAACGGGTCGGCCTGCAGTGAGCGAAGAAACGGTTGAACGCGTGCGGGCAAGTTTCACGCGTTGCCCGCGGAAGTCGACGAATAAAGCAAGCAGGGAGCTAAACGTACCGCAGCCGACGGTTTGGAAAATCTTACGGAAAAGGCTAAAGCAGAAGCCTTACCGTTTACAATTGCTACAAGCCCTGACACCCGACGACAAAGTCAAACGCTTTGAATTTTCGGCGCGGTTGCAACAGCTCATGGAAGAGGATGCGTTCAGTGCGAAACTTGTTTTCAGTGATGAAGCAACATTTTTTCTTAATGGTGAAGTGAAAAGGCACAATGTGCGAATCTGGGCGGTAGAGAATCCTCACGCATTCGTGCAGCAAATTCGCAATTCACCAAAAGTTAACGTGTTTTGTGCAATCTCACGGTTTAAAGTTTACGGCCCCTTTTTCTTCTGCGAGAAAAACGTTACAGGACACGTGTATCTGGACATGCTGGAAAATTGGCTCATGTCACAACTGGAGACCGACAGCGCCGACTTCATCTTTCAACAGGATGGTGCTCCACAGCACTTCCATCATGATGTTCGGCATTTCTTAAACAGGAGATTGGAAAACCGATGGATCGGTCGTGGTGGAGATCATGATCAGCAATTCATTTCATGGCCTCCACGCTCTCCCGACTTAACCCCATATGATTTCTTTCTGTGGGGTTATGTGAAAGATTCAGTGTTTAAACCTCCTCTAACAAGAAACGTGCCAGAACTGCGAGCTCGCATCAACAATACTTTCGAACTCATTGATGGGGACATGCTGCGCCGAGCGTGGGAGGAACTTGATTATCGGCTTGATGTCTGCCGAACCACTAAAGGGGCACATATCGAACATTTGTGAATGCCTAAAAAAACTTTTTGAGTTTTTGTATGTGTGTGCAAAGCATTGTGAAAATATCTCAAATAATAAAGTTACTGTAGAGCTGTGAAATCGCTTCAATCATTTGTAATAACACTGTACTTTGCCCAGTTATAAGTGGGTCTACCCGAATTACTAAAAATAGGGCGTAGAGGAACCCCTTCCTTATGCATCTTAGCCAGAGCATACAACCTAGGCGGAACGACAGCACCAGGATGAAGTTCCTTACGTAAATCATCTGACAACAAACTCTTTTTCAACCGTGAAAGTGTCTTACGTTTGATCCTTTCTGTGGGATCATTAGATAGTCTTCTGTACGCCAGGTCATTGAGCAGTAATTCCATTTTTGGGACATAATCATCCCGCGTCATTACAACCGAGGCATTCCTCTTGTCAGCTAATAAAACTACCATTTCATCATCATTTTTTATGAACCATAACGTCTAAAAATGGAAGCACCCCACCATTTTCAACCTCCATAGTAAATTTGATACGAGGATGAAGACATTCCTGATCTATATAAATGACCTGGGTGACAATCTGAGCAGTTCTCTTAGGTTGTTCGCAGATGATGCTGTAATTTACCGTCTAGTAAGGCCATCCGAAATCCGTATCAGTAGCAAAGCGATTTAGAAAAGATTGCTGTATGGTGTGGCAGGTGGCAGTTGACGCTACATAACGAGAAGTGTGAGGTGATCCACACGAGTTCCAAAAGAAATCCGTTGGAATTCGATTACTCGATAAATAGTACAATTCTCAAGGCTGTCAATTCAACTAAGTACCTGGGTGTTAAAATTACGAACAACTTCGGTTGGAAAGACCACATAGATAATATTGTGGGGAAAGCGAGCCAAAGGATCCGTTTCATTGGCAGGACACTTGGAAGATGCAACAAGTCCACTAAAGAGACAGCTTACACTACACTCGTTCGTCCTCTGTTAGAATATTGCTGCACGGTGTGGGATCCTTACCAGGTGGGATTGACGGAGGACATCGAAAGGGTGCAAAATAGGGCAGCTAGTTTTGTATTATCACGCAATAGGGGAGAGAGTGTGGCAGATATGATACGCGAGTTGGGATGGAAGTCATTAATGCAAAGATGTTTTTCGTCGCGGCGAGATCTATTTACGAAGTTTCAGTCACCAACTTTCTCTTCCGAATGCGAAAATATTTCGTTGGGCCCAACCTACATAGGTAGGAATGATCATCAAAATAAACTAAGAGAAATCAGAGCTCCAATAGAAAGGTATAGGTGTTCGTTTTTCCCGCGCGCTGTTCGGGACTGGAATGGTAGGGAGATAGTATGGTTGTGGTTCGATGAACCCTCTGCCAAGCACTTAAATGTGAACTGCACAGTAATCATGTAGATGTAGATGTATATTCCTAAGGGAACGAATGGCTGCTCTCTCTCCGGAAGATATGTTATCCCGCGGTGGTCGAGCCCGACGTAATGTGTGCGACACTTCTTGCCTTATTTCCTCTGCTTGATCCTCGGGTAGGCTGTGTACTGCTTGTTCTACAGAGCATATGAACTCTGTGACAGGAAGTCTCTTGGGAGTGGGCGAAAAATTTAAAGTTTTCTCCAATACCGACACTGTCGGCCCATCCAACGCCTTGTTAGAAAGATTAATCACAGTACGCCGACGTTTATCCGCTTCTGATGCTGTAGAACGAGAAAGAAGCCGTTGAAATTTCGAGGATTGTCTGGTAACGGCGCTCCTATGTGCCCCGTGTGATAGCGCCCATGTGGAATCATCAACCCACTGCCAAACAGCCCTAGAAAATTGCGATGACAATTTCAAATGTAAGTAAAGTAAATCTTTGGAAACAATATCCAGCTGTCTGCGAGTAAAACGAATGCGTTCTCTTATAAGTGCTTGGTTTGCACGTCCCTTAATGTTATTAGCTCTCTTACTATTAATAAAATGAATAAATCTGGCGAAATTAGGAATAATACCTTCGTCATGGCACGTCAGCAAGAAGACGAGTGTATTCAACAGCTTTCCTTTTTTCCTCTGAAGTTTATCTAACTTCTGTACAACACACACACTCATGCCCGAGGGAGGACTCGAACCTCCGTCGGAATCAGCCGCACAGTCCATGACTGCAGCGCCTGAGACCGCTCGGCTAATCCCGCGCGGCTGCATACAGCTCAAGACATATGACGTTATAAACACACATGCGTGAAAAAGTTCCGCATCATGCATTAAGTTTAAATACAGGGTGTTACAAAAAGGTACGGCCAAACTTTCAGGAAACATTCCTCACACACAAATAAAGAAAAGATGTTATGTGGACATGTGTTTCAAATAGTTTCAGTTCTGTGTTGATAAGGCCTTCAGCCGTCAGTATAACTTGTTACAGTTATGAAGACTGTTAAAAGGTTTTTGGTATTTCTTAACGTCTAATTGTACACCTTATTGGTAATTCAGGCCTTCAGCCGTTGTGTATTTTTGAAATTGCTTCTGGTCTTCAGCCTACGAATAATTTTGAACCTTCTTAATCAAGCCTTCAGCCGTTGATTGTGTGTAACATTGCTTGAGGCCTTCAGCCGACAATAGCTCGCAATTCTTGTAATAAAGCTTTCAGCCACCAGTGTAGTAAAATCATTTAAAAATGACTGTTGAGAAATTTTTTTTAAAAAATAAAGTGTATGTGTTTTGAGTGCAACCAACGGTAACTGATTAGGCCACGCCAACACCTTTCCTGCTTCTCCTACGTCCCACGTCTCAGTAATTGAAACCTTACAACTTTGCCATTTACAAGACATTGATGGCATTTATCATTTCTTAAAAAATTACGTCCTTTAGATAGCGTCCTCCTGTACGGCTACATTCGTGAAGTCTGCTGTTGAGATTCCTCATTGACCGCTGCAACAAACCACCTGGGATGCTGTGAACTGCATCCCGCATTCTCTGTTTTAACTCATCCAGGGTTCTTGGTCGAGTCGTCTAGACTTTGCTCTTGAGGTAGCCCCACAAGAAAAAATCACAAACGGAAAAATCTGGCGATCTATAGGGCGATGGAATGTTACCGAAACGTGAGATCACACGGTTGCCAAACAATTCTCGCACGTATGCTGCTGATTGCCGTGTATCGTGTGATGTCGTTCCGTCCTGTTGAAACCAGGCTTCTTGACCGTTTGGAAGAGTAA